>NW_007255330.1:102599-117636 GCF_000164805.1 Carlito syrichta | reverse complement strand
TTCCAAGTAGCTGGAACTACAGGTGCGTGCTACCACGCCCAGCTAATTTTTTTATTTATTGTAGAGATGAGGTCTTGCCATGTTGCCCAGGCAGGTCTCGAACCCATGGGGTCAGGCAATCCACTCACCTCAGCCTCCTCAAGGCGTGGGATTACAGGCTGAGCCACCGAGCCTGGCTCACAAATCTATTTTTTAATTAAAAAATTCTTGCATTGCATAACCAGACTGAAATTTTATGTTACTTTAACATTTCTTATTGACAAACGAAATTTTTATGCTTAAAAAACCTAAAAACAAGAATGTTTTATAAAACCAAATGTGGATCCCAACATTAATAGACAAACAGAATATGATTTCAACTTCTTAGAGGATGATGAAATTGTAAGAAAACGGAACACTTAAAACTTGGAATCACTGGCCAGAAGTTCCATTGTTGGGAGAAAGCCGAAAGGGGCCATTGATTACCCTATATTGTTCTTGTTTTTCCCCTTGCTGCTTTCAGAGGAAAGAGGGCATTGGATGGATACTGGGCCAAGCCAGGGATAATGACCTGCCCAACAGAAGAGTCTTTGAGTACATTGGAGTATTATTTGGTCCCAGGTCTAATGTCTGATGTTGGTAATCAATTAAGTTATTTAGTATAACTACTTCATGAGTGGCTTGAGTAGATACTTGCACACTTGTCCAATAAGCTTTTCCCAAGAGCTGAACTACATTCTGGTGAACTGGGTCCTCCCATGCATCATGGCTAAGTGAGACTGTTGACTGACTTCTACCAGCTCTGGCTTGGCTGTGGTGGTAAAGTTGTGGGCTGCCCTTTAATCAAGTAGGCACTTAGAGGAGGTCTTTTATGTCTTAGGTGGCATGGGCATAATTGCATAAGGGTGATGGGAGAGTTGACTGACTCCAGTTATTATGGGGTGGTCATAAGTGTCCCTTAGGAAACGTCTCCAATATGGCCAGTAGAGCTGCTTGACATAATTGGTTACATATTACAGTGCATCAGCATCAGTGATGGGCTGCTCACTGGAATCAGGCAGCATATACTCTATTGTATGTTCTGTCTTAGTAATAGCAAAAACATGTCACGTGGAATGAGCTTGCTTTTTTAAAAATAGAAGGTAACTATTTTTGGTTCAGCAAATTCTTATGAATACTGTTTTTAAAGGAAGTATGACCATAAAAACCAAGATTTTTTTTTTAGTGGGTGTAATAAACTGATATAGAAGAAATTTCTAAAAGATATTTTAAAATATATTTTGAGAAGTAGCAAAAAATGAATAAGTATATTTTCCTCACATTGCCTGCCTTAATAGGCACAGCACACATCTGCCTGTGAAAGTATGAAATTATATGCTAAAGAAATATGTAGCATTGTTACATTATAGCCGTAAGTCTTAGAAATGGCTTTAGTGCAACAAAATCTAAACTTTCTTATGACTCCCAGAGCAGACTTAATAACAGAAATTTTCTTCATGCATAAGGCGTGTGTGTTATTAAATTGAATTTTTTTTTTAAGTGAGAAAGCAGGATTTATTGAGAGGACCCCCACAGTGGGAGGGGACCCAAAGGGGTTGCCCTATTAAATTGAATTTTAAAAGAATTCCTGGTTGTAGAAAAAGATTTATCATTTTGCAGAAGGGTACTGTATTATTTTTCTTTTAAAGGAATGTTTGGATTAGGTAAAAATGTACCACTTTGATTTTAATATTGCATTTTAAGCCATGACTTAGAGGATTCTCTTTTAAGGGAGGATTTATTTTTCTGGATATCTGTTGGTTGATAATAGTTTTTAAACTGTGTGTCTCTGGAGGTGCTCCAGGGCTACAGCTTAGAATGTTCAGGTTTATGACCTTTGTCTAAGATGTTACAAAAAGAGAATAAGGATCACACTTGGTGTGTATTTCAAATATATTCCTATTACCTTATCTGGCAAAATAAATCAGTTAAAGGATCTTGAGAGGAGACACTTATCCTGAATTATCGTGATAGGTCCCAATGTAGTTACATCGGTCCTATGAGAGAGAGATAGAGGGATTTTTTAAGACAGAGCAATTGGCCCATAGAGACATAGAATGTAGTGACATGGTCACATGCTGAGGAACACTTAAAGCCACCAGAAGTTTGAAGAAGCAAGGAAAGGATTCTCTCCAGGACTATTGGAAGGAGCATGGCTCGCTAGCACTTCAATTTTGGCTCAGTGAAACTACTCTCAGGCTTGTGGTTCTCAGAACTGTGAGAGGCAAATGTTGCTGTTTTATGCCACACCAGTTTGTGGTAATTTGTTATCGCAGCTCCAGAAAACCAATTCACTTTTTGATGAAACAAATGTAAACATAGATTGTATGTATAAAATAAACCAATTGTAAGAGAAAATACATTGTGAAGAGATTGACAACTGTCTATTTAAAAGATAATAATGTTTTCAGTAATGGTGAAGAGAGAATGAGACACAGGCTATCTTCTGTGCAAGTGAAGTAAATTGGCAATATTAAACAAAATTGTGCAGCCATGAGAAACCATTTTTGTGTGTGTATGTGTCAGAGTCTCACTCTGTCACTTAGGCTGGAGTGCAGTGGCACGCTCATGGCCACCACAGTCTCGACCTGCTGGCTTCAGGTGATCCTTCCACCTCAACCTTCCAAGTAGCTGGAGCTACAGATATGCACCACCATGCCCAGCTAATTTTTTGATTTATTGTAGAGATGAAGTCTCGCCTTGTTGCCCAGGTTGGTCTCAAACTTGTGGGTTCAGGCAATCCTCTCGCCTCAGCTTCCCTAAGTGCTGGGATTACAGGTGTGAGCCACTGTGCCCGGCTGAGAAACCATTTTTAAACAATATTTAAGGTAAAAAAAAATGACCACTATGCAATACTAAGTAAAAACAGGATTAAAAATTTACTTGCATTATGAATCAAATTTTAAGTAATTCTAGGAAAACAGTGAAATAAAAAAATTAGTCTATGAAGCCAATTTGCCTTTGTTTAAAACCTTGCTTTTTCACTTAGCTGTGTTACCTGGACAAGTTTCTTAAGCTTTTGGGGCCTGTTTTCTCATCTATAAAGTGAGGGTAATAAAACGACCCATGTTCCTTATGGAAAATTAAATATGTTAATATTGTCTAAGCACTCAAGACAAATTCTTTACTCCAGTTACTTCAAGGAGCTTTTCCTACTTTCTATACTTAAAATGTAGAAACTGGAGGAGCTCTACTTTGAGAATGGCAACATGAGAAGCTCCACAGGCTTGCTCCAGTAAAACAATCATAATTGGTAAAAATTATTTAAAAAATTAAAGTCACTAGAAATTGCCCCACAGGCATACAACAAATGAAGAAAATATATTTTAAAAAATCTAAAACTTAGTAAATCAGTGAAGGAGCTATGAAGAGCTCTGCTGAGGTTACAGTAAACTTACTCAAAGACTGGCCAAAACAACTATCCCTGTCCAAATGTAATTGGATAAGATTGTGGAACAAGTTATACCTCAGAACATTGTTGAAAACAGTAGAGCGATCAACTGGCAATTAGTTAAGCCATACAGCTGAGTGTGATGGCAGATGAAACAGAAAAAGGGGATGGAAAGAGACAAAGTCCTGCTAACATGACATTGGCATTTCCTGCTGCATGTCTCCTCTTAGGGAGAGGTATTGGTGTCTACAATTGGTATTACCTAAAATGTTCAAGTTTCAGCAAAAAAAAAAAAAAGAAAATAAAGGATTAAAAAAAAAAAAACACATGTAAAGAAACAGGAGAATGTGCCTCATACTCAAGGGGAAGAAAAGCAAAAACAGAAACTGTGTTCTGCAAAACACTGTGGTACATGCAGAGAAACAGGAAAGTGTGATCCATACACAAAAATAGTAAACAACAGAAGCTGTGTGTGACAGGACCCAGATTTCAAATTTAATGGAAAAAACTTCAAGGCAGCCTTTATAAAGATGTTCTGAGAACCAAAGGAAGCCATGCTTATAGAAGTAAAGGAGGCTATGATGACAGCATTTCATCAAATTGCGTATATCAATAAAAAGAATCTGTAAAAAAAAAAACGCACATGAAAATTCTAGAATAGAAAGTATAATAACTGAAATGAAAAATTTATTAGACTCAACAATAAACTAACAGAAGAAATAACTAGGGAGTCTGAAGATAGATAATAGAGATTATAAATTTGAAAAATAGAAAAAAGATTGAAGAAAAATTAACATAGCATCAGAGAAAAATGTGGGCACTGACATATGTAACGGGAATTTTAGAAGGGAAGGGGGAAGAACAAGGAACAAAAATATTTGAAGAAATTACAGCTGAAAACATCCCTAATTTGATAAACATTAATCTACGTATCTACAAAGCTCAGCAATTTCCAAGTAAGGTAAGCACAAAGATATCCATGCCCTGACATATCATAGTATAAATGCTAAAAGACAGAGAAAAATCTTAAAAACAGCATTAGGAAAAAACTTATTATTTATGTGGAAACCACAATAAGATTAAAAGCTGAATTCTCTTCAAAAACATTGAAGATAAGGTATTAGGATGACATATTCAAAAAACTGAAAAGAATTTTTGACTACGGATTTTACAAAGACATTTCCAGACCAACTAAACTTGAAAGAATTTGTTGCTAACAGATCCACTTTAACAAGGAGGTTCTTTAGGCTGAAAGCAAGTGACCTCAAACAGTAATTTGAATACACATTAAAGAAGTCAGTAAAGGTAGTTGAGTATGAAAGATAGTATAAATGCACATTTGTGTGTTTTTTTTATTCTAGTAACTGACTTAAAAATAAATCGCATAAAACAGCATGGATATAATTGTATTGTTGAGACTGGGCACAATGGCTCACATTTGTAATCCCTGCCCTTTGGAGGGCTAAGGCAGGAGGATTGCTTGAGGCCAGGAGTTCATGACCAGTATAGACAATGTAGCAAGTCCCCATCTCTGGAAAAAGTAATTTAAAAATTAGTTGGAGTTGGTGGCATCTGCCTCTTGTCCCAGCTACTTTGGAGGCTGAAGTGGGAAAATTACCTGAGCTCGGGAGTTTGAGGCTGCATTGAGCTGTGATTGCATCACTGTACTCCAACCTGGACAACAGAGTGAGACCCTGTTTCTTTAAAAGAAATAAAATAAAAATGAATAAATAAATATATATGTGCATGTATATTTGAGCTGTCAAAAGATAGAAATGTAGTATTTCATAATATCAATACAAAGGTGGTGGATGATACCAAGTTGTGACACAGTGAAGCCCTGTCTCTTTAAAGAAATAAAAATAAAAAACTATATATATATATTTGAGTTGTCAAAAGGTAGAAATATAATATTTCATAATAGCAATATAAAGGAGGTAGATGATGCAAAGTTGCACTGGACAAAAAAATTATACCAGATGGTAAATGAAGAGAACCTGAAATAGTAAATAAGATTCATATAGGAAATTATCTCTGTATATTTGCCATTCTTATCTCAGTTCATTTAATAGTCATAAAATTCCATAAAGTAGTAATTATAATAATTTATTGTTGGATTTTTAAAATATGCATCTTGTTTTATATAATAAGCATAACAGTAAAGGCACAAAAACTAGGGAGAGGAAATAAGCTCATACTGAAATAGCATTTCTGTATTGTAATAATAAAAAAAAAAAAACCTACTCACAAAGAAAAACCATGTCTAGATAGTGTCACTGGTAAATTCTACCAAACATTTTAGGAAGAATTAATACCAGTTTTTCACAAACTGTTTCAAAGACAGAAGAGGAGAAACCACTTCTCAGCTCCTTCTGTGAGACCAGAATTACCCTGATACCAAAAGCAGACAAAAACATTACAAGAAAACTACATAATAATAATTTTTATAAACAGTGCAAAAGTCCTCAACAAAACACTTGCAAACCAAATCGAGCAGTATATGAAAATGACTTTACACTATGACTGAGTGGGATTTCTTTCCTAGAAATGCAAGGTTAGTTCAACATACAAAAAACAAAAAACCTAAGTCAATCTAATATACTGTATCAATAGAATAAAGGGTAAAAACTGCATAGTCATTTCAATAGATGCATTTGACAAAATTCAACACCCTTCATGATAAAAAAAATGTGACAAACTAGGAATAGAGGGGAACTTCATCAACCTGATAAATGACATCTAAGAAAAACATACAGTTAATATCATACTTACTGGTAAAAGGCTAAATGCTCTCTACCTAAATCAGAAAGAAGATAAGGATTTTCACCCTGGCCACTTTTGTTCAACTTTGCTGGAGGCTTTAGGAAGTACAGTTAGGCAGGAAAATGAGATAAGAGACATCCAGATTGGGAAGGAAGAAGGAAAACTATCTCCATTTGTAGAGAACATGATGTTGTATAACAAAACCCTTAAGGAATCTACTAAAAACTATTAGAACTATTCAAAGTTGTTGGATAAAAGATTAGTATACAAAAAGTATTTTTTTATGCTAGCAGTGAACAATGAAAAAATGAAATTAAGAAAAGATTTTCATATTTGACAGTATCAAATAGAATGAAATGCTTAGAAATGAAATTCACAAAAAAACTGTAAAAATTATACATAAAACTATGAAACATTGTTGAAAGATATTAAAGGAGATAAAAATAAAGGAAAGAATCCCATGTTCATGGAGCCACTGTATATCCACATGCAAAAGAATGAAACTGACCCCCTATCTCACACCATGTATAAAAATTAACTTTAAATAGCCCAAGGACTTAAATGTAAGAGGTAAAACTATAAAACTTTTTTAAAAAGTACTGTTAGGTATAAATCCTTTTGACCCTGAGTTAAGACAGTGGTTCTTTAGATATGACCCCAAAATTGTAAGCAACAGATGAAAAAAATAAGTTAACTGGATATCATAAAAAATAAAAACCTGTCTTTCACATGACACTATCAAAAAACGTGAAAAGACAACTTTTCTGTAATGGTAGAAAATATTTGCAGATAATTTATTTGATAAGGGACTTGTTTCCAGAATATATAAGAACTCTTACAACTCAGTAGTTAAAAACTACTGGTAGCCCAATTAGAATAGGCAAAGGATCTGAATAGCCATTTCACCATAGAAGATATACAAGTGACTAATATGTGAATCAAAAAATGCTTAACTTTATTAGTCCTCAGGGAAATGCAAATTAAAAACAAAATGAGATATATCACTTCATACCCACTAAGTTGGCTGTAATAACAAAGGCAGATAATAATAAATATTAGTGAGCTTGTAAAGAAATGGGAACCCTCATACACTCTTGGTGGGAATATAAAATAGTGCAGCCACTTTGCAAGAGTCTGACATGAACAGACACTTCGCAAAGGAAGACATATAAGCAGCCCAACATACATGAAAAAAAATTCTCAACATCACTAATCATCAGAGAAATGAAAATCAAAACTACAGGGAGATACCATCTCATATCAGTAAGAAGACTATTGAAAAGTAAAAACGTGTTGGTGAGACTGTGGAGAAAAGGGAACACTAGTACACTAGTGGTACAAATGTAAGCTAGTGCATTCTTTGTGGAAAGTAGTTTAGAGATTTCTACAAGACCCACAAATTGAGCTACTGTTCGACCCTGCACTCCCACTTCTGGGAATATACTTAAAGGAACACAAATCTCTCCCCCTAAAAAACACCTGCACTCTTATGTTTATTGTAGCACTCTTTACAATAGCAAAGACATGAAACCAATCCAGGTGCCCATTGAAGGTGGACTAGATAAAGAAAATGTGGTACATATACACAATAGATAAAGTATTCCATAGTGTACTCCCTCTCCACTCATTCCCACTCCCAGCCATAAGGAACAAAATCATGTCATTTGCAACAACATCGATGCAGTTGGAGACCATAATTCTAAGTGAATTATCACAAAAACAAAAATACTGCACATTCTCACTCATAAATGGCCATTGAACACTGAGCACTGCTAAATGTGGGAGAGGGGATGGGGGGATATGGGATTATAAAATCACCCATTGGGTGCCATGCCCATTACTCTAAGGCATGAGGGCTCATTGGAGGTCAAACCTCACCTTCACACAAAATATGTAACAAATACTCATGTGTTCCCACAGTTCTTAAATTTAAAAAATAGCTGGGCATGGTGGCTCACTCTTGTAATCACATTACTTTGATAAAAGGCGAAAGATTTATGTGATCTGAAGAGAAACCAGAGTATTAATCCGAGCACTTTGGGAGACTGAAGTGGAAGGATTGCTTGAGTCCAGGAGTTCAAGACCAGTCTAAGCAACATAGCGAGCTCTCATCTCTAAAAGAGTAAAAAAGTTAGTCAGGTGTGGTGGCATGTTCCTATAGTCCCAACTACCCAGGAGGCCAAAGCAGAAGGATCATCTGAGCACAAGAGGTCGAGGCTATTGTAAGCTGTGATAGTGCCACTGCACTCCAGCCTGGGAGACCTTTCCTCAAAAATAAAAAATTAAAGTTATTTGGCATTCTTAAAAATGACAAAAAATAAAATTCTAAAAAAAAAGTCTGGTCTGGCTGTTCTTCAAAATGTTACACATAGAATTATCATGTGACCCAGCAATTCTACCCCTAGTTATATACACAAATGGAGTTAAAATACATGTCTATGCAAAAGTTGTACATGAATGCTTATAGCAGCAGCATTTATAATAGCCCAATAGTGGAAACAACCCAAAATGATCTGAATGGATAAATGTGGTATAACCATACAGTGACATATTATTTTGCAATAAAAAGGAATGAGCAGTATTGATATTTATGGAGAGCATGAATGAACTTTGACCACATGTATGATTTTATTTATATAAAATGTTCAGAATAGTCAAATATGACTGAGGCTTTGGTGGGAAATGAAAAGTGCTAATGGATATCTGGTTTTTCTTTTGGATAATGGGAATGTTTCAAAAGTGACTGTGGTGATGGTTGCATAATTTTGTGAATATGTTTAAAACTGCCAAGTTGTATACCTTAAATACGTGAATTGTGTGGTATTATATTGTGTGATATCTCAATGATGCTGTTAGTCAATCAGTCAAACAAACAAACAAACAGAAACTGGCTAGCACAGATATTTCATCGGGTATGATTTAGGCAAGAAAGACACCAGAGGGTCAACAGGCTCTTACTTAAAGAGAAGGCTTTGGCTCTTAAAATATGGGCAGGTGAATGGGCGTTTATTTGATTAAAGTTATAATTTTCATGTTTGTCATATTTGTATGATTCACTGCTTTTATGATTAACCTGTTTCATGATTAAGCCTGTTGCCAGTCTCTACTGTGATGAATAAGAGGCTTCTGCTCTGTGGTTTTGGCCTTGGGGCTGAGAACTTCTTGGAGATTAGATTGGAAAGTTATTAATCATTAAGCTATTAATAAAATTAAACACTTTTTAAGCACCTATTATGTGTTAGGCAATGTAGCTAGTAGTTGATACTATGAGAGCACCACAAAAGGACCATGGTTGCCTAAGGAAAGGGCCTAGAATGAGAAGCATAGAGGATAGAACCGGAAATTCAGTAATGTTAGCCTGAAAAAAAAAAAACAGCCCAAAAGGATGATGGAAAGGAATGATGGAGTGGGTGGGAGAAGCCATGGAAAGCAGGATGTAGGAGTCAGGACCGTAAAGTGTGTACAAGGAACTGTCAGCAGTGCTCCAGGGATGTCAAAGAAGGTGCAAGGAAAACAGTATGAATCACAACCCACCAGCACTGGGTTTTTGGTGAAGGTGCCCTGACTATTTCATTGGTAAAGGGAGACAGATTATAGTTGACGTGGGGACAACTGTAGGTGAATTAGAATTAAAAGATTTTGAAGCCAAGTATAAATTTAACTTACTGCGTGTTTTAAAAATGTTTTACAACTTCATTCTCTTTCCCCTATGTGCTGTGGGATTATGGGTAATTTTGTTTTCTCAAAGCCCATTTTCTGAATATTTAATTAACATATTTGACCTTCATAGTTGGGAAAGTTGTTAGGTATTCAAAAGATGTAATGATGTATGGCAACCTTATTTGCCAATATGTCGGAATATAAAACATTGAATTCTAGCCAAGTATTTCACAAAGAAACTGCTCAGGACTTCTGGGCTACTAAATAGTTTCCTTTGGTGCTACATGGAATAAGACATATTTTGTTTTAGAAGGTTATAACCTCTTGGTAATAATAAATGTCCATGCTGAATTAACCCATGGCCATATACATGCAATTATTAAAAACCACGCTAACCTTTAAATTTTACTTCTACCTGTAGCTACAGTAAGTAACAATAAATAGAGAATTGGGCTCTCTTTACTAACAGACTTGAAGCAAAAGAGATGGAAACTTTTATTTGTCAGCGTCTTATTTCATACATAAGGTGGGGTGAGTGAGGAAGAGTGATTACTGAGTCTGTTTTGTGTAAGGCATTATGAAGTATTAAGGATCTCTTTCCAATTTGATTGCAATTATGTATGTTGAACCCTGGCTAATTTAAATTTGCTTTAAAAAAAAAAACAAAATTGGTAAACTCTAGGTTTGACTTGCAAAACTAATTGAAAAAAGCGATATAAATTTTTAATGCAATATTTTAGCTGAAGAGTGTCCAAAAATAGTTATTGTGTTACAGTAAGCATTCTGGAAACCCCTTCCAGTTTCCTCTATTATCTCTCACTGGCATGAGGCTGCCTCACAAACCTGTCTTCTCCCAGGGAATTGTATCCCCTGCCCCACTTTGGCCGATTTGTCCAAACTCTATCATGAAGATCACTTTAGACTTTCAAGGCTGTTTTACTTCTCCTATTACCAGTTTGTGTGCATTACAAGGGGGAGGTGAGGGCCACCCTCAGGGATGTTTTAGGTGGAGAGAGAAGAATATTGCCAACACATGCATTTTTAAATTGTATCTCTTTAACAAATACACAACTAGACAAATACTTCAGAAGTCCTGCTTTTAAATCTCTCTGGGGAAGGGTGACCTCTGGTGGCTAAAACCACAAGCCCCAAATTCAAGAGACAAACAGCTTAAATTCATCTCTGCTTATAATAGTCTTCATGTTTTGTTGCTTTTTGTAAAGGACCTTGTGCTCTGTCCAAGTAAGTGGATGTCTTTTGCTACCATGTTTAAATGCTGCAGCTTTTGTACTCATCAGCTGTACTCTGTGTTCACGATTGACCTTAATTTAAGATGCAAAATATTTTCTTAACAGATATTTCTTGCTCTGCAGATCAGCACCATCTCCTTGGCATTCTTTGATATTATTAAAATGTAAAACTTAATTAGAAAAACAGTTTTACCCACTGGTTAAAGTACAAATCAATCTCAAACTATGCTGTCTGATTTATACTCCTGGTTACTACTTATCTTTGAATCAGCCATCTAACCAATATTTAATTGGTTGCGTTTTCAGAATTATTTATCATCAACTTGTTTAGTCTGTCAATATTGGCAGCCAAACTGTCAGTTCTGTTTTATGTTAGTCTTTGCTGGTTTGGTTATTTGTGCCTACTTTATTTAAAAAGAATTTAGGGCAACTTACAAAGAGGCATACTATTTTTTTTAAAGGGTAAAAATAAATGTTAAAGGAAGAATGAGGCGAAGGGATAAAGGATCTTTCTCTTGGTATGTAGATTGTACTACAAAATGCCCACGTTGTCTTAAAGTTGATTTTGATTCATTTGTTTTCTGGTATGTAATTGATAAACATTATTGTGATTAATGGATTACAGCTATACTTAATGATAAAATAACGCTTACTAAGTTTTTCTCTATGATCGAAATAATGTTTTATTCAGGAGGAAAGGAACCCCTATTTTGTTCAAGAGGATGTTTTTTTGTTTGTTTGTTGTGTTTTTGAGTTTTAAGCTTGCCTGGACTGTATTTTTTTTTTAATCAATATTTTTTATTATGATTTTGTGGGGTACAGTTAAGGGTTAGGTGTACAATTACGTTTCATTCAGGCACCCTGTTGATAAGAGGTGTTTCCCCATCCCCAGACAGATATTTGCGACTGTTAATCCCATCCCCCTCTCCCCCTCCCAGTTTCTCAGTACCGTCAGTCATTTTCTTATAGTATTACATTGGATGTTCAAGGTCCATTATATGAGTGAGAACATGTGATACTCGGATCTTTGTTTCTGTGAGAGGTCACTCAGTATTATAGACTCTAGTTCCATCCAGGTTGCTGTGAAATTCATGATTTTGTTCTTTTTTATGGCTGCAGAGTATTCCATCGTGTATATGTACCACATTTTTTTAATCCAGTCCTCTTTTGATGGGCAGCATGGTTGTTTCCAGGTTCTTGCTATTGTGAACAATGCTGCGATAAACATACGTGTGCAAGTATCTTTTTTATAGAGTGATTTGAGGTCTTCAGGGTATATTCCCAGTAGGGGGATTGTGGGGTCATATGGGAGGACAATATTTAGAGCTTTTAGGAATCGCCATACTGTTTTCCAGAGAGGTTGCACTAGTTTGCACTCCCACCAACAGTGTAGAAGTGTTCCCTTTTCACCACACCCTCTCCAACAGCTGTTATTTTTTCAGTTGTTGATAATTGCCATTCTGACTGGAGTTAGGTGGTATCCAGTGTGGTTTTGATTTGCATCTCCCTGATGATTAGTGAGGTTGAGCATTTCTTCATGTGTTTGTTGGCTGCTCAGATGTCTTCTTTTGTGAAGTGTCTGTTCTTATCTTTTGCCCATTTTATAATGGGGTTGTTTGTTTTTTTCTTTTCAGCACGTTTGAGTTCCTTGTAGATCCAGGATGTTAAGCCTTTGTCAAATACTTATTCCCAGTCTGTAGGCTGGAGTTGGCAAATACTTTTTCCCGGTCTGTAGGCTGTCTCCCTGCTCTCTTGATGGTTGCTTTGGCTTTGCAGAAGCTTGTCAGTTTAATAAGGTCCCACTTGTCTATCTTCTCTCTTATGACCTAGGATGGTTTTTAAATTATTTTCTGTGACAGTGGAAATGTACATTTCTTATGGCTTATAATCCCATGTATAAGCAGAAATGAATCTATTGTACTTTATTATACTGGAATGCACAGAAAGTTCAGTACGATGACTTTTTTTTTTTTTAGTTGGAGTCTCACTCCATTGCTCAGGCTGGAGTGCAGTGGCATGCTCACGGCCACCCCAGTGTCAACCTGCTGGGCTCTGGCAATCCTTCCGCCTTAGCCTTCCAAGTAGCCAGAACTATAGGCATGCACTACCACGCCTGGGTAAGTTTTTATTTATTGTAGAGATGCAGTCTTGCCAAGTTGCTTGGGCTGGTCTTGAACCAGCAGGCTCAGGCAATCCACTCACCTTGGTCTCCCAAAGTGCTGGAATTACAGACTTGAGCCACCACGCCCAGCCATGATGACTTTTTAAAATTACTTGTCCTGGTGATGGATTCCATTTCTTTGTAATCCAATATTGAGTTTTTGTCTGTCACATACAGAATTGTTTTTACAGCCCATCATGCTCTGCTGCTGCTACTAATGCCATAGGCAAAATGCTGAGATGTTTGGTATGAAACAAAAATGTCCACATTACTCTAAATTAAGTAGAAAAGCATGTTATTCAACTGAATAGTAGTTAACATCCTTCTTTTACAAATCAAATAGACATCTCTGAATTTATCCTTTTTTCCTAAACTTAGATTTTGGTAAAGAAACAGCTTCAGATTAACATCTGGAACAAAGTTATGACTCAAAAAGTATTTCCTTACACATACATTACAGACAAGTGGTTGGTTTTTTAGATTAGTTAGGTATATTTACAAAAACAGACAGCAGGCCGTAACTTACAGACCCCTTCAAGATAGTCACTGAAACATGAGTTGAAATAGTAGGAGATATAGGAGTTCCTCTTAAATATGTTTGATCTCTAACCAACCTGACTACTGTGACTTTCAGTATAAATGAAGATTCTTTACAGTAATATAATGCCTGAATCAACCACCTAGTAAGCTTTCTTTGACATCTACTAGCTTACTGCCCAATTAACTTGTAGACTTACTCCTCCCTGCTCGTATTTTGTGGCATATAAAGGTGTATGATATTCTGAAAGTCCATTAATAAAGTATTTTAAAATGTCAGACTATTTTCTGTATTATTTTCAGTTTGCCAACTTTATAATTTCTATACCTTGGATGTCAAAATTGAGAAGTTAAATTGTACTGGATTTCTGAATTACTTTGATTTTTGCCAGCTGCCAAAATGTTAAAATTTCAACACCCCAAGATACTAGATCATATGTTTAGCTGTCTGTTTTTTGTTTTTGTCTTTTAGCACTGTCACTGAGATTCTCAATGTATATTTTGGTTCTGTGTTACATTTGAGACCCATCCTTCCTCATCATGATGGCGTGAAGTCAGTATAGAGTTCTTGAAATGGATCAGCAACACTTTGTTAAATGTCTGCTGCATGCAGAGTAGAGATATAAGCAAGATTTGAGCTGGACTGAGGGATGAGTGGGGTTTTGCCAGTGTGCTCGGTGGATTGCTGAGAGGCATAAGCAACTGTGAATTTATGAGGACCTGAGATAATAAAGGTTTTGCACTATTGCTACTGGCAGTAAGAATGGCAAACAGTTGGCCGGGCTTGGTGGCTCAGCCTGTATTCCCAGCCCTTTGGGAGGCTGAGGTGAGTGAATTTCCTGAGCCCGCAGATTCGAAACCAGCCCAGGCAACTTGGCGAGACCTCATCTCTACAATAAATCAAGCTCGGCATGCTAGTATGCACCTGTAGTTCTGGCTCCTTGGAAGGCTGAGGCAGAAGGATCGCCAGAGCCCAGTAGATCTAGGCTGTGATGGCCGTGAGCGTACCACTGCACTCTAGCCTGGACGACGGAGTGAAACTCCGACTCAAAAAAAAAAAAAAAAAAGGGAAGAAAAAAAGAATGGCAAACAGTTGATGGTGTGAGAGATTATTCAGTGAAAGGACTAAAAAAATGCCTACCTGCTTCTACAGGCCCTTGTTAAGTGGGGTCTGAGGGATCAGAGTGGGAATAGGAGAACTTGAGAGAAAAAGAAGGTCTAATAGAGATTTCTTTTTTTTTTTTTTTTTTTTTTTTT
>NW_007255330.1:54039-102117 GCF_000164805.1 Carlito syrichta | reverse complement strand
CCAGCAGGTCGAGGCTGCGGTGGCCGGGAGCGGCTACTGCACTCCAGTCTGGGCAACAGAATGAGACTCCAACTCAAAAAAAAAAAAAAGAAAATGTTTCTTATTCAGAGAAATCTAAAAAATCTGAGGAGACGCTTCAGTGGCTTGACCCTACCTATGTGTTTTGCTTTTAGATGTGTTTCTAATAAATTTACCAAAATATTTGTTTCTCGTCACCTCATGCTAGTTACTTTAATGAAATTCTGTTTCTGGTGTTTAGTTTAAATTTCTGTGCATGATGTCAACAGTTACAGACATAAGGAAACTTCACATATCCCAGGAGAAGCAGTGACTTAGGTGAGGTCTTGGGATGCATGGAAGCTTTTTATCTGGAAAATTTCCTGATTAGGGATTTTTCTGTTGAGGCTACTTTACTAAAAAGGTCCTTCAGTCTGTAGCACTTTATTAGTCCACTTCATCCTTCTTGTGATGATTTATTCATTTAGCATTTTCACATCTAAAACTTTTAAATGTCTTATAGAAAGTTTGTGGGAGTACTGTGTGTGTTGCTGCTTCATTTTTCCTGAAAGGAAGTGGGGAAACATTGGAGTCAATAAATAAATTAAAATTCTGTGTCTGTATATTTTTTGCATTCATAGCAGGTTGTTCAAAATCATCTAGGTAAGAAACTTTGGAATGTTTTTACAAAACAAATTTCTAGCATTGTTTGTGTAGAGAACAAAGTCAAGTTTTAGGACTCTTGGGAATTTTTCATGACTTAGTCAAAGTATCCCTTAGGACATATGAATTTTTGGGAAGGAGAACAACAACAAAATAGAGTTTGAAAATTGCTACAGTTTATTGTAGCATTGTTCACAATAGCAAGAACATGCAACCATCCATGCTGTCCATCAAAAGAGGACTGGATTAAAAAAATGTGGTACATATACACAATGGAATATTGTGAGAAGAAGAACAAAATCATGGTCTTTGCAGCAACATGGATGAATTTAGAGCTTATAATACTGAGTGATCTCTCACAGAAACAAAGAGATGAGTATCACATGTTCTCACTCATAAGTTGACCATGAACAACTACCATATTACTGTAGGAAAGGGATTGAAAGCAGGAAACTGTGGGGAGGGAGGTGGGGGTTATAGCTGGGATTGACGGTAGTCGATATCCACCTGGGGAAGAGGGGGCACACCTCATCAGTAAGGGTACCTGCACAGTGAACATTTGTATATCTAACCCTAAATTGTACCCCACAATTTCAATATAAAAATTAAAAGGGGGAAAAAATTAGACCAAAACTCAGGATCTAGAATTGGGCTGTCTAGTATGGTAGCTGCTAGCCTCATTGGGCTAGTAAGCACTTGAGATGTGTATAGTGCCGCTTGTGAAAAGACAAATATTTTGGAAAAATTAATTTATTCATCTCTTTTTTCTTTTTTAATGTAGCTACCAAAAACATATACAATTATATATGTGGTTCAAAGAAAGAAAGAAAGAAAGAAAGAAAGAAAGAGAAAGAAAGAAAGAAAATTGCTACATTGGCGTACAGCAAAAAAATTCTGAGAAAAATCTTTCCTGGCCATTTTTGTATTATATTTACCTAGTACTTATAGCCTAAAAGTTTTATTCCATAAATTCTTCAAGTCTATTCAAAGTAAAGAGCACTCGATAGAGTTTATTAGCATGTACAGTGCCTAGTTTCCCTACCCTTCTATAATTGTATAAAGCAGGATTCGTAATGGGAATATGAGCTAAGAAATTCTGTTGATGTTTGAAATGCCTGGAGTGCCAACATAATTAACCAACATATGTACACAATTGGCCCTGGCCCAAAACTAGTGATTACGTGTCTAACATCAATCCCCATGTGTCTACAAAAGCTGTTAGAGTAAACATCTGGAATCCTTTACTACCAAAGCTAAAATATTACATAATCAGTTAAAAGAAAGAGCTCCTTACCCACAGAGATACTGCAGAGAGCAATTTATACATATGATCTTCTTTTCAAGCAGTCTTGTCTGCTTTAACAAAGTAGCAACTAAACGTAGTAGATACTTCAGCCATCCTTGAAATGTGACTTTTCCTGAGGTAATGTTAAGAATGGTTTAAATGTTGCTGTAGAGCTCAGCTGTACCATGAATACTCTGTAATGGGACCAAATGGGATCACTTGGAAACCACATTCTTTTTCTGGAGTCAGGGTCTCTGTTGCCCAGGCTGGAGTACAGTGGCATGATCACAGCTTACTGCAGTCTCAACCTCCTGAACTCAAGGGATCTCCTTCCACTTCAGCCTCCCAAGTAGCTGGGACTACTAGTGTGTACTAGTGTACCCAGCTAATTTTTTGTTTTCTATGGAGATGAGGTCTCACTGTATTGCTCAGGCTGGTCTCTGTCTCCTGGACTCAAGCAATCCTCTTGCCTCAGCCTCCCAAAGTGCTAGGATTACAGGCATAAGCCACCGCACCCAGCAGGAGGCTACATTCTTACCAGAACCCTATGGCTCAGCTTGCACCGCAGGATATGGTGGTGTTCTTGATAAAAAAATAATTTGATATTTTCTCATGTAAGTATTGAATCAATAAGTAAAAACTCTGATCTTTCACATAGCAGGAAAGGCACAAAGTGTTAATAGCATTTTTTGTTTTCACAACATAAACTGACAATAATAGATCTTCCATATCTTTTAAAAATATTTCCACTGTATTCTTTGTTCAAGCCTACTAAGGTATTGTTTTCATTCTTTCATCCTAAAGCATATTAACATTTTCTAGAATGTATATAGTTTCTCTAGAAAAATGTTATTAATATAATTATCCAGATTGTTATTTTAGAGGGAAAAAGAAAATGAAAAGAACTGGTTTTAAAAAAATGATAGATATAAGTTAAACATGACTATTAGCGATCTTCATTGAAAGAAACTTAAAAGGTCATGTATTAAATTTAAAAGAAAACTCATTTCTTTGTGGAGGTAAAAACTGTTTCTTTACATTTAACATACAAACCTGCCTGGTTCCTGTGTCTCCAGGTAAAGGTTAATATCAAGGACTATTGTGTCAGCCTCTTTTCAGATCTCAGCTCCAACTTATACCAGCCATACATGTCAAGTTAGTTCACCTTTCAAAGTTCCCAGGTCCTCATTTGTAAAACGGAGTTGAAAATAATATTACCCCCTTGGGTCATTTTAAGTCATTGTATGTGCCCAGTGAAGAGGAAGCATTGGATCTACCATTGCCTTCTCCCCACCTCCACCACCACTCATGGACCAGGCCCCAGCAAGATAGCTGGGAGATGACATTTAGAGTAGGGAGAAAGGAGGAGGATATTCTGAGTAGAGAAAACAGTGCATGGTGGGACCGGGAGATGTGGCTACCTCACAAAGGGGAGAGTAATTGAAGGGCTGGAGTAAGGTGGACAGCAGTAAGAACATGGCCTTTTTCCTAAAGTTAATGATGGGCTTTCATGAATTAAAGCAAGGGCATTTCAATAGTAAATATTAAATAACATTAAATAATTGAAATAGCATTAAATGAATGAGTGAATTAAGGGAATTAACTAGGTTGTTCTTGAATGGATTTAGGCTGAGGAAGAAGCTAAGCTGAAGAGGTTGTCATAGTGTCTGCTCTTTAGACTGAGTGTGAGTCCTTGTGGTTGGAGGAATGAGGTATAAATGACTTTTATATTTTCATCTTTTCAGTATTCTCTGTTTTGTTTTGTTTTGTTTTCTATAGCAAGCACATTTTTTTAAAAAAAGAAAGAAAGAAATGTTTCTGTTTCTAGCCCAAATGGCATTCTTCTCAACTAACGTGAAGATAGGGACTGCCTATCACTAGACCGTACAACTTATTGTACAAGAATAACACTGACTGGAAAGTTATTGCCACAGAAGGGGGGTGGGTGGGGGATGGAGGGGTGTCAGTACCTTGGCACAGCACAGAGAAGACACTCATTAACAAACCTTACCTCTAGGGGCTAGTAATTTTTATCAGTGGTATTGGATAGTTAGAAAAATATCCATTAAAGTTTATAAGAAACACCAGAGTAATCATTATAATTCTCAAAAACAAGATATAGTTCAAGTGACTAATGCACATGGGAATTAAGCCAAACTGTTGTGATAAATAGGAAGTACCTAGAAAGGTAAAAACAGCAAAGCAGAGAATGACTCTACAACTTGTTGGTGAATCTGCTGTATGGTGTGTTTTATTAGACAGGCTTTAAAAAAAATCTTAATCTGTTATCATGATTTCTTAAAGGCACATGGTATGGAAAAGCCACAACATAGTGAATAATTTTGCTGTGTATGGATCTTGTCCCACCCTTGTTTGATTTCCCTTCCCTTCCACCTTGAGTTTTAGTAAAGTTGTAGAAAGCAGGAGATTCCTTAATTTTGAAACATGATAAGTAACTGATGAAGATTTTTTTTTTCTAGGATTACTTGTGTGATCATTCGCTCTGAAAAGAATGAATTTTTACACTATAGTATATTTTTTGAGTCGGATTCACACACTGAAACCCAGGCTGGAGTGCAGTGGCGCGATCACGGTTACTGCGGCCTCCAACGCCTGAGCTCAGGCGATCCTTCCGCCTCAGCTTTCCGAGTAGCTGGGACTACAGGCATGCGCCACCATGCCCGGCTAAAGATGAGTTTTACTTTTGGAAGTAGTAAAACTGATAAAAATTCTCGGCAGAGCATAGGGCTACTGGATCCTGCCCCTGTGGATTTAGGGAAATTGACACATCTCCCCTCACCCTGCCTTCTCATCCCTCAATCCTGGCCTTCGCTGTGATTATCTTAGTTGGTCATTGTGTTCATGAAACCTGTATGTCCTGTGCTTCTGACGTTGTGGTTGGAAAACAAATGGGGGAATCTCTGGTCTCCATGCTTTCTAGATCCATTCAAGCGCTACAGGTTTGTATTCTTTCAAATGCCTGTGACTGCTACTGAAGAATTAGGTATAGCAGATGGGAAGATATCTTAAAATGGGCAGAAGCAATTAGCCTGGTGGTGTAGCGTCTGGGTTTCAGTGAGTATGGTGGAGCTCTGAAGTACTGCATACTAAGGCAGCCTAGTGTCAGCTGAAGAACAAGGTTCCTAAATTTGGAAAGGAGAGCTTTATTTCTCGTAAAGGGTTGTAGCCTGCAGGGAAGCCATTCTGACAAGCTGGACAGCATCAGCCAGAAGTCGGAAACAGACACTGGGAGGGAGGGGCAAAGGAAACAGGAGGAAATTTATGCAGAGCAGGGTGGTGGAACATACATATTTAATAAGCTTTAGGACGATTCTCGAATACTTAGGAGAGGAGAAATGTGTGCATGCGCATTTGAACTTCGTGGCACTTTATGGGCCTCAGGTACAAAAATGGCGGCGTTCACATGATCGGGGGTGGAGCTTAGGACCCTCTGATGTCAAAAGGTGGAGCAGAAGACTTAAAAGCCCCACCTGTGCATTCTCCGTAGACTGGCCAGAACCACTCCATGGTGGGTGGTCTCGTCTCAGGCAAAAAAGGAGGGTGGCGTCAGGTGAGTGGTGGACATCAGCGCTGGGGTCTTTGAAAAAGCTGGTTTCTGGTTAGCCCCGAGGGGAGCAAGACTGGTAGAGGTAAACCAGGGAGGGGCATCCAGCCTGTCTCGCCATGGCGGAGAACTCAGTTATCAAGGTTACTCTTGGGTCCCTTTGGCCAAGGGGTGCTTAGAATTGTATTTTTAGTTTATACCAGCTATGCGATAAAGAATTCAACGCAACCTACTACTGTTTTCCTCAGTTTGTTAAATTACCTCTTCTTTATGTGTGTGTGTGTGTGTGTGTGTGTGTGTGTGTGAGAGAGAGTCAGGATCTTACTTTGTCACCCAGGCTGGAGTGGAGTGGCATGATCAAGGCTCACTGCCTCCTCACCCTCCTGAGCTCAGGTGATCCTTCTGCCTCAGCCTCCCAAGTAGCTGGGACTACAGGCACATGCCACCACGCCCAGCTAATTTTTTGATTTTTCTTTTTTTTTTTTTTTTGTAGAGAGGTCTTACTCTGTTGCCTAGACTGGTCTCAAACTCCTGGGCTGCTGCAATTCTCTCACCTCAGCCTTCGAAGGCACTGGGATTGTATGTGTGCGCCACCACTCCCAGCAATTTTTTGGATTTTTTTGTAGAGTTGAGGTCTCATATTGTCCAGGGTGGTCTAGAACTTCTGGGCTCCCAAAGTGCTGGTATTCCAGATGTGAGTTGCCCTGCCTGGACTAAATTACCTTTTAATTGGCAACAAGGAGAAATAGGAAATCAAGGTGAGAAACAACTTCAGCCTCTCCTATTAATTTAATGTAGAAAAATGAGTGTAATGTGCAGAAAGCTGATGCTATTTGTGTCTTTAACTGGATTAATGTCTGATATCTTCATTAAAAGTCTTCTAGGGTAGCTGGGCTTGGTGGCTCAGCCTGTAATCCTGCGCTTTGGGAGGCCGAGGGGAGTGGATTGCCTGAGCCGGCGGGTTCGAGACCTGCCCGGGCAACTTGGCGAGACCTCATCTCTACAATAAATCAAAAATTAGCCGGGCGTGGTAGCGCGCGCCTGTAGTTCCAGCTACTCGGAAGCCTGAGGTGGAAGGATCGCCTGAACCCAGCAGGTGGAGGCTGTGGTGGCCGAGAGCGGCCACTGCACTCCAGTCTGGGTGACAGAGTAAGACTCCAACTGAAAAAAAAAAAAATTCTTCTAGGGTTTCCATGCTGTTCTTTCTTCTTCTGTACCTGTATTCTACCATGGAGTTAGAAACTACTGACTTAATAAACTTTTAGATTAGCAGTGGCCATGTAACAGTCTGAATATTCTGAATCATATCTCTCTAATTGGAGGGCGGATCAGGGGAAATATGTGACTCAGTTTATAGAGTTGTCTTAAGCCCTTTGGCAAAGTGGCTTGTGTTTTTTGAACTGGAAAGTTCTAACTGAGGAATAAATAGAAAGTTCTTTAGCAAAAATTTAATTTTAGCTGTTATTGGAAATTTGATACTTATTTCAATGTTTATTATTTTTTAGAATTTTTTTTCATGTATGGACTATTTGGAGCAACCTTATTTTAAAAATTTTAATGTAAGGTGTTCCTAGTTTTATTTTAAAAGAGCCAAGATGAGTGTGAAACTAATATTTAAACTAATGTTTAATATAACAGAAGATTGGTAACTTGAATTTTTTAAAAAACCATGTGTGCTCGCATGTGCGTTTTACACTCTATATGACTAAGTGGTATCTAAGTGATAAAAGAAAATTGGTTGGTTTTTCTCTTTTTATTTATTTTTCTTCCTTTTTTTTGAGTTGGAGTCTCACTCTGTCACCCAGGATGGAGGGCAGTGCCACAATCCTGGCCACTGCAGCCTTTACCTGCTGGGCTCAGGCGATCTATCTGCCTCAGCCTTATAAGTAGCTGGAACTACAGGCATGCACCACCACACTCAACTAATTTTTTTTATTTATTGTAGAGATGAGATCACACCAAGTTGCCTAGGCTGACCTCAAACCTCTCACCTCGCCCTCCGAAAGTGCTGGGATTATAGGCGTGAGCCACCGAGCCCAGCCCTCCTTTTACATTTCAAAGTTTATCTATTTTTTTCTACTTAACAGTATAGCTTGGTTATCTAATAATTTTTAAAATTATCTTCTTTTACTGTATGAAAAAATCTGTACAGTTAATATAAAAGCCATGAAGACTGAACTTGGGTAACTCCTCACAGTGCAGTAGGAGGAGGCTGCCTGGTGTAGGCCATGAGGGAAGCATTGTCTGTAGAGAATTTGCAAACAATTATAAAATGAATTAAGTGTTCTAAAAACTAACTTTGTCCTTTTCTTATCACCATGTTCCAGAAATTTTAAATAATATCATTGTTAAAATACTCTTCATCACCTTGGTGGATCTTTGCTACTGCTAGCTCCACTGCTACCTTCTTTGGTACACTCTAAAAAGTAAACTCTATGCAAAAAATTTAAATTTTCATACAAGTTATTTCTTTTTTTATTCATACGTATTTATATTTTGTATATATTTTTGGTATGTTTAGAAAGAGGATGATGTTAATTTTTTTACTGTTAGTGTCTCATTTTAATATATCTTTAGTCAAAATCTGCATCCCATTTTAAGACATTTTATTACCAAATTGTATTTAATTGATATTTGTGGTTTTTTATTAGACGTTTACAATCAGTGGTCAGTTTAGCATTGAAATAGAAAGGCTAGCACAGTGAATTCAGATAATTATTTTTGCAGGGAGATATATTTCTCCGCACTGATAGCCTTTGTATGGTTGGACCTCCGTGACTACTTGTTGGGTCCCTGTCGCTTTTGTGTGTGGAGCTAGAGACTCTGGAATGGGATGTAGGGAAAAGCTTTAGAGGAGTGGGCGGTCCTGAAACCTAAGAGCTATCCCTAAAAGTTACTACAGCACATTTGTTTCCCAAGTCAGAGACTAAAGGGAAATAATAAATACTACAGCCATTCTGAGTGTGAGACAGTTTAAAAGTGAAGAGCCAGACAAAGCAAGCCCAGCTCAATTCTGGGACTGACCTGAGTGCCTGTGCCATGTGTACACTCACAGTGTCCCTCCTCTTGGTCTGTTGTCCTTCTACCCCATATGCAGCCCCATCACTGTTATATCAAGTTGGGATTATAAACTTCTGGAGTTGGCACACAAGTTGCATAGGATGTATGTACTGTGGGTGAATTAATGCCACTGTAATAAAATAGTTTATTCTCAGAATAGGATCTCTCTTATTGTTTTGTACCTTTATTCTTTTTTTTTTTTTTTTGAGTTGGAGTCTCACTCGGTCGCCCAGACTGGAGTGCAGTGGCCGCTCCCGGCCACCGCAGCCTCGACGTGCTGGGCTCCGGCGATCTTTCCGCCTCCGCCTTCCAAGTAGCCGGAATTACAGGCACGCGCTGATTTTTTGATTTATTGTAGAGATGAGGTCTCGCTGCCCAGGTGGGTCTCGAACCCGCGGGCTCAGGCAATCCACTCACCTCAGCCTCCCAAAGGCGCGGGATTACAGGTTGAGCCACCGAGCCCGGCTTGTACCTTTATTCTTAGAGTGAAACTTTGTTTCAAGGTCAGTCTCAAAGAACATACTCAGCCCTTTGGAAACATAACTGACTAGAAGTAAAAAAAAAAAAAAAAATTCAGACTACAAAATAAATAAGCTGAAAAATGTTGTCTTGACAGTTTCCTTGAAAGTATTTTACATTCTCAATTATGAAGAACTCATGTTCTGTAAATTACTTATGTGATTTTATACTTTGTGTTTAGAACCCCAGCTTTTGAGGAATACTGGAAAGCCCAATAGTACAGAACTAGATATTTGGTTTTTAAATGTATGTTCAATATGAGCTTCATAACTGTTGCCCAGGGCACATTAAAAGCAAAACAAAAGCAAACATGCAAGCATGTATAACCTACTCTTTAATTCCCAAGATTAATTTGGGAAAACAATTTAAAATGCTTGGTTCTTTAAAATACTCTTGTCAAAACACACACATACACTTTTAAAAGGGAATATAATTTAGTTTGCTTGGTTTCCAACCAGATATAATTAGTGCTCAGTGGAGCCTCAATTTCCAATGCACAAAACTAGGACATTGTTTTTCTCTTGTTGGTTTTATTTAATTTGACTTTAGTGTCCTCACAATGAAATTGATTGCCCTGATAAATTACTCCTTTGTTTTCAAAGACAAATTCTTCCTATCACTCATGTTTGTGTCAGTCTTTCCTACTTAGAGCTTTGTGAAACATTCACATACATTTATTTTTCCTATATAGTTGTAGGACTTTATTCTTACTTTTCTTTTTCTTTTTTTAAGTTGGATTCTCACTCCGTAACCCAGGCTGGAGTGCAGTGGTACTCTAATGGCCACCTCAGCATCAACCTGCTGGGCTCCAGCGATCTTTCTGCCTCAGCCTTCCAAGTAGCCGGAAGTATAGGCACGCGCTACTGCGCCCGGCTAATTTTTGTTTTATTGTAGAAATGAGGTCTCACCAAGTTGCCTTGGCTGGTCTCAAACCCATAGACTTGGGCAGTCCACTCGCCTCGGCCTCCCAAGGTGCTGGAATTATAGGCCAAGCCACCGAGCCCGACCTTACTCTTATTTTTCTAGAAAATGTTTACACTCTTAAGGTTTGCTTTTGAATTACCTTTTTTTTTTTTTTTTTTGAGTTGGAGTCTCACCCTGACACCCAGGCTGGAGTGTAGTGCCATGCTCACGGTCACTGCAGCCTCAACCTACTGGGTTCAGGCAATCCTTCCGCCTCACCTTTCCATGTAGCTGGAACTACAGGCACATGCTACCAAGCCCAGCTAAGTTTTTTGATTTATCGTACATACGAGGTCTTGCCAAGTTGCTCACTCTGGTCTTGAACCCCTGGGCTCAGGCAGTCCTCTTGCCTCAGCCTTCCAAAGTACTGGGATTACAGGCATGAGCCACTGTGCCCGGCCTGAATTAGCTTTTTTAAAAACTGTAATGGTATTCATAATATGAAGCTTTAGAATTACAGAACTGGAATGAACATCATGGGTGTTCCTTGTGATTGGGTAGGGAAAGTGGCCCATAGCTGTGAGCTTCAATGGGGATCCTATTCCCAAGAAAAATGTGGCATACTGTCAGGTCAGGCTCACAAGGTAGATTCTTGAGGTGCCTTTCACAGCATTCCCAGAGGATTAGCTTTGCTAAGTAGACAGAGAAATCTTCATTCCTCAGTTTGTCTTAGGCAGATGGAACATGACCTCTCTGCCTGCTGCTTATAGTTCACTTGTGATGAATCTCTAGGGGTATGATAGGGAATCCAAGTGGACAGAGTTGATTTCAATGATAGACTCCTGTTGAGGCTGTGTGTTAAAGGCCTGGGGATTAGAGACCTGAGTTCTTTATCTAGTTCTTGAGTAGATCATTTATTCTCAGCTGGTTGAGAGTTAGGGGAAGTTGGGGAGGGGCAGGTGGGTGTTACAAAATGATGGTGATAACTCCTTTGCCTAAGTTTATAGATTATCTAAGACCTGTCAACACTGAGTTTTTCAGAGTAAAAAATAGGAGATGCTATCTCAGAGTTGTAATTATCCTCATATACTTCATGGTATGTTAGCAGAGCTAGTAGTTGATGATTTCCATGCCATCTTCCATCTATTTTTCTAACAGTATGAATTTTCTTTCAATGTTCTTGCTGTATTACTTTTTAAGGAGTCACTTCGTGACCTGTGAGTTGAGGATACGACTTTTGCTTTTCCTTGGTATTTACTTCTTAAGTGGGTTTATTTAAATAAAAGATATTACTAATGGCTTGATTTAGAGAAATCAGTTGATTTGCCTGGATTTAATAAATAACTGTAGAAAGAAAAAGAATGTCATTTGTGTTTTTTCTGAGTAATCTTGTGTTACTGAATGTCTGACCCTGGTAGTACTATAAAACATAGAACTCGTGAATCACATTATTTATAAAAATTATAATTTCATTTTCTTGCCTTTGATATTTCATCCAGCATATGTATTTGGGTATTAGAATTACTTAAACAGTGGCTTTTTTTGTTTTATTTTTTGTGAACTCATGTTTCTGCTTTTTTAGTTATTGTTGAATTATAACTTAAAGTATTTATTAGTATTCTTTTTGGTTTTTTAATTTTTTTTATTTTGAAGATGTGGGGTACAATTCGCGATTAGGTATACAAGTGATCATCATACAAAGTTTGGGCCTCTTCGTTTCTAAGAAAGTAGAAGATTTGTTTATCTCCTTAACATAAGATTTGTGGTTCAATACCTAAGCACAAATAATTGGGTCCCTGGATTTGAACCAAAAACTTAGCACCTTTATTCTCTTAGTCATTCTACCACTATTAAGTAACTTTTGAACAGTAGAAAAACTTTCAAAATAGGGTAGTGTCGTTGAGGTAGGGCATGTAGTCGAAGGTCATTGGCGGGTGAGGGCAACTAAGGGGAGTGGTCAGTTGGCCCCTTACCAAAAGCAGGAAATGTGTTGGTCTGAAGTTTGGAAGAAGGGGGGCATGTTTTTTTCTATTGTGCTGCAAGGCTTGGGAACCAAGTCGGTAGAACCTGAAGTCCCTACAAGTGCTCCACTTGATCAGCCATAGGTAGATACCTCTTGACTATGAAAATATTTAATATCTGTCCCATGCACAGTGCTGAAACCGTCCCTAACAACCCTTTTCTCCCTCTCACCCCGACTTCACCTCCTCAGCAGTAACTTACATAGGACCAGAATTCTTGATTCCCATTTTATAAGCAAGGTACTGCCAACTCTTTATTGATCTGTGACTTTTTTTGTTTGTTTGGTTACTATTTTCTTAGCATAAGTATGTTTATGTAGAACAAACATGAATATTTGAGTTGAATTTGTTAGGTGATGATTTGCATTGTTTTATTCTGTATGATTTTTCTTCACAGTCTCAAATTTAATTAATCGATCTTTTCTCCTGAGTATGTTATTTGTCATGCTAAATCACAAGCCATATGTTTTTGAGGATTTCTTAATGTAAGTTTTTAAATATTCAGCTTTTAAAATTTTTCATTTTTAATTTGGTTTTTAGCATTCTATACTGTTTTGCTTCTTTGGAGCTCAGTTGACTTAAAATTATGAATTTGTAGAAATTTAGATGATCAGAAATGCATAGATCTCCTGGCTTTGACACTGGCTGATTGTATAACTTGAACAGTTTATCTGCTGGGTGTACAGTTCATTTAATGAGTATGCACTATGTTCACAGGACTAGGGGTTATGAAGAAGGGGAGGAACTCTGATTTCTAGTTTAAATGATAGTTAAGGAAGGTATGTGGATGTATGTGTGTGAGCGCGCGCAGGCACCTATACATATACACATATATACCTAAATATAGAGATGGTGCCCCAAAAATGTATACATATTTAAACAAAGGAAAATCTCTTAAAATTGTAATACTCAATAAATACCAATAACAAAAGATGAATACATGTCATGTCTGACTTCTGCAATTACAAGGGGTGCTCAAAGTGGTTACTATCAGCATCCAGACACTTCTAATAGTAGATAACATCTCTTAAAATGTGTATGCATTTTTTGGCACCCATGGTATACACACACAGTAAAATACCAGATTCCAAGCCTAGATTAGTCTTAAAATGGAAGCATGGGACAATTGATATGAATTTATATAATAGTGATAAGGAGATAGTATTTAAGGTGTAGGGAATACTGAAATGAGCTTTATAGCTTTATGTCACCTCTGATAATTTGATGTGTTATATCTGTCTTCTCAGTTCTACATGCTAATTTTGAATTTTGCTGGATAGCTCTGCATAAATATATATTTCCCTTGCCTTCAGATATTCAAAATATCCAAAACTTAATTAACAACTTTTTTATTTATGGCAGAACCATAGAGAATGAATTGCTAGTTATTATTAAATGTCTTGGAAATTTTAGAGTCTGATTTTTAAAATGAAATGAGGTGTATGTTTAATGTAATTTTTTCTGTAATAATGTGGTTATAAATACAAAATGGTTAGTTTATGTTTTCTCTAAAGGGGAGATAAGCATAGCAATTTAAGAATTTGTCAACTGAGAAAACACTTAACATATTTGCAGGAAGAATTGGAAAAAGGAGCATCCATTGTGTTAATGTGCTCACCCCTTATGGCCCCAAGTTTAGGAATGAGAGAAAATACTAATCACAGGGCTATCTAGGTCTATCTTCATAATCTAAGACAAGTTATCCAAATAGATAATTTATTAACTAGAATCTGAAAATGTCTTGAAAAGTCTGTACTCTTTACTTCATCAATTCCTTTGTTTTGGTTTCATCAGACTCCTTACATTCATTTTGTTAAAACCTTCTGAGTTTGTAGGGTGGAGCCTTTCTTCTTAACTGATGACAATTGGTTTATTTTGATTAATTGTTTCTAGGGAGGAAAAAGCTTTGCTTAAGTGATAAGGTATTAAGAAACAGCTGTGTCAGGAGAATTTTATACTACACTGATAGTTTTTTCCCATTTCTAAGCTATCTTAGACATTATTTTTGTGATTGTTTCTCTACTTCTTTTATAAGTATGGCTTACTTGGACATTTTCTTTCACTGAGTATTTTTAAAATACTCATAAATCATTTCAATGAACTGTATTCTTTAAGATCATGTGGCAACCACTAATTGTAGATAGGAACAATAATATTTCTTCTTTAGGTATTACCTTGGGATATATTTTAAGAATTTTACTATGTGGCATAATATTCACAGTAGCATAATTTATGGTAAGATTTAACATTTATTCCAGAAGTTTAAATGAATATTGCAGGGCTTTACTGGACTTAAAATACTTGAATGTCAAGTTAATAATCTCTGGGTTCACACTGATACTTTCGCGTTAGTTCTGTATTTCCTTCCCCAGTTAAGCATTGACTGTCAGTTTCTGTCCTGTACAGTTAATACGTGTATTATTCAACAAACTGTGTTACAACCACCCCATGCCAGGCACTGTGCTAGGGGTTCCAGAAGTAATATGGAATAAGAGGTTAGGCAGATAAGCACTTCTGTGGTCACCATTGTAAAACCACCTAGTGCTTTGGAAGCACAGGGAGAGTGACTGCCTCCAGATGAGAAGAGGGACCAAAATATCAGAGAAAGCTGTTTTTATTTATTTATTTTTGTTTTATTTCTGGTTTTCTGCAAATTCTTTTTTATTGTCTTATTTTGTGAAGTTTTAGAGTTATATGAGAGAAGATTGTACCTGTGCCATAATATATAGTTCATTATTTAAAGACAATAAACTAGTCGATTTTACAAAGGGAAATGACCAGTAAAACCAGTCATTTGGTATAACTCTTCATCTCAGACAAAAGTGTCAGTAGTTTCTCCAGAAACAGTTCCTTATACATCTGTGACTACGTTTGATACCTTTTCTCTTTAACTATTTTGAATTATAATTAAAATTGTACATGCATTGTATGAAAGACATGACTAACCTAGAGATTTTAAGTTGATTAGTGAAAGTTAATTTATATTGTCTTTGTTGCTAAAATAATTCCCCCATATTTTGTATTATAGCAAACATACTAATTACTTTATAATTGTTAAAGGTACAAAAAAATTGCTATCTTAATTTTTGCACATACATTCTAGAACTTCTTCAAATAGGAGGAAGTGTGTTTGTGTGTGCTTTAGTTGGAATCTCACTCTGTTGCCCATACTGGAGTGCAATGGCATAATCATGAGAAAGCTATTTTTAAAGGATGAGCAAGAATTGGCATCAAAGAATCAGAAGCAGTTTCCAAGGAGGAAGAGCTGCATACATAGCTCTGAGATGCTGGAGAGAATAATATATTCAGAGAACCGAAATGTCTTGGCATAAGGATGAAGGGGAACTGGGATGACCAAGGTGACCTGGAATTTGGATTTTATCCTGAAGGCAGTGGCGAGCCATTGGAAGATTCTGAGTAGGAGTGTGGAATATTTTCCTCTAGGAATAAGGTTCAAAGTGGTTGCACAAGGAGAAAGCCTGGATGGGAAGTCAGGTCAGTCACTTAGCAGGCAGTTGCAAAATGGAGCAGTATCCCTCCTAGGTACACTTTTCAAAGCAGCATTATTTGCAGTAACCAAAAGCTGGAAACCCAAATGTCTGTGAGCAGTAGAATAGATGAATAAATTGCAGTTTGTTTATATGATGGAAGTCTCTACTGCAGAAAGAAAGAATGAACTGTTGCTCTGCACAGCCGCATGGATGAAGCTCAGCAAACATAGTTATATCAAAGAAATTAGACACCATTACCTATGGTATAGTTCATTTACACAGGGTTCAAAAACAGGTAAAACTAGTCTGTGATGATACAGATCATAATAATGGTTGCCTTTGGAAGAGGGTGTCCGGACTAGCTCAGGGGTTCTTATCTCGAAGGTGATTGATTAGATGGTGTATTCACTTTGTGAAAATTCATCATTCTTAGGACTTCTGAATTTTTCTGCATTTGTTGTACTTCAATTAATAAAAACAACATATTTCTTTTTTTTTTTTTGAGTTGGAGTCTCACTCTGTCGCCCAGACTGGAGTGCAGTGGCCGCTCCCGGCCACTGCAGCCTCGACCTGCTGGGCTCTGGCGATCCTTCCACTCAACCTTCCAAGTAGCTGGAACTACAGGTGCGCGCTACCACACCCGGCTAATTTTTTTATTTATTGTAGAGATGAGGTCTCGCCAAGTTGTCCAGGCGGGTCTCGAACCCGCGGGCTCAGGCAATCCACTCACCTCAGCCTCCCAAAGCATGGGATTACAGGCTGAGCCACCAAGCCCGGCAAATTAACATATTTCTTTAAAAATCTAATTTTCTCAACTGCTAGGCATGAAGACAATTTCAACACTATTTCCAGTCTTCTACCTAAATAGCTATTTCTTGCCACATTGCAACTTCCTCCCATTTTCAACTTGCTGAGGCAGGCTGGAGATTTTAGTGACCACTGGTGTGATCATAGACTTAACCAAAACCTTTTTTCATGGGCTGATGCTTCTCCTGCAAGCAAACTTTGCCAGGAGAACTGCTTAGCAACACTTGAGCTTTGTTCTTTACTCTGAAAATTTAGGATTTGATGAAATGTAAACACATAGTAGAAATCAGATATACTAATGAACTGCAAATATATTTATTTAAGCATAGCAAAAATTAGAGCCCTCCCCACCCACGCGCCTTAAGCAGTTTATTTTGGAAAGTGTATTGGGATTTTAAACAGTTAATTGATTTAGTAGCTGTACCCTGCAGTTGAACCATTTATGTTATTTGTTTGCTCTAGGTTAGGTTTTTGGCTCCTTTGCTCTGACTGCTGATTGACAAGCCACATTTATCTTCACCTGGTGATATCATTTCAGTAAAGGGCAGAGACTAGATCTAAGCTCAGTTCTATAAATAAGATATTGAAAAATAGAGTGCCACTTTTGTCAGTATCACTGGTATATTTACAATAAATATCGGGTCTTTGCCCTGAAATTTCACAGTGCACATCTCAAACTTAGCATCTTTCTTCTCCAGTAATATTAAATGCTCATTAAACAGTGCAGCACTTCCTCGATTGTTTGAAACCCAAATTTTCCCAACTAATTGCAGAACAGCACATAGTACCTCATTAAAGAGAAAGGCAACTAAATTAGAATGAGGAATAAAGTATGGCTTTTTGGAACAAACACTAGCACTACTTGTTTCATTACACTGAATAATTAGCCTTTCTATTAAAAGTTTGCTGCAGTGGACTATACCTGTTACTTTAAAATATCACCAGGATGCATCTATTTTTGCATATCATCTAGGGACTGACTTATTTAATTGACTTATATTTTCTTCAGGAAACAGAATGAGCAGAGTCATTCTTGACTATTAAAGATGAAGGGAAAACTCATTTTCAGATTGTTTGAAAGGGCACTTATAAAATTCTCTATGAATTGAAATAGTCTCATTTACCCAAGATTCTTGAGGATCATGCAGGGCTAGTTTTACCAAATATAATTTCTGGCTTCTAGTCTCTTAAAACATTTAGTACTTTACAAACTGAATAAATACAGTAATTAAATTTTAAGAAATATTTAAATTTTTGTGCTTTGCATGCTGTGTTAATTAGAACTTAATATTTTAGTCTAGTAGACGTTTCTTAGTCTGTTAACCACTTTGACCCAGGAGTCAAGTTTTCAAATTTTCCTTAATCTTGTATAGTTTTATTACTCAAAAATTTATTTTATTTTGTCTTTGAAATGTTCACATACCAATTTAACTTAGAATTTGGAACATATTTTGGCATACTCAATTTAACTTAGAATGGAACATCTTTTGACAACAGAAGTTTGGCTATTTGAAACCAACACTCTAGTCTTGAGAATGAAGTTTCACATTTATTTTATTGTAACTATAAAAATGATCTTGTTTGTCAGAATTTATGGTTTAATATTTATGATACCATGAATGAGAAGTCATAGTCATCTTGACCTTATAAATGAAAAATAAATCTCTTTTTGTCCTCAATAATAAAAAATATGAGTAAAATGGTGGGTTTTATAACAGAATGTTAAATAATGAATACTTAAATAGTTTATATATTTAAATGTTAAATTCAGGAATTAGATTCATTAGACCTGAATGATGACCATAAAGTAATGAGCACAATTTGCTGTCACTCAAATGGTTAGTAATCACTATTGAAGCGGCCCATGTCTATCCAGGTATACAGAGGAATAATGATTCTGCCCTGGCAGACAGTGTAAGGACATAGGTTTGGGGGAATCAGGTAGCATTTGGATTCAGACCAAATATCTCTTTTTCTGCATTACTGAGGTGAAGGAGACTGGGAGAGCAGTTTTCAGCAGGAATCTTAGAGGTCACATATTCCTTACTAAGTCTTATCATTGAACATCACTTCTTTGCTTCTCTTCAGTTCTGTAGCAATAATTGGACTAAATTTGTCATTCAGTCTAGTAGTCCTAAAATTTATAGCTCCCATGGTCACATCTGCTTAATTACTTTCCTGAGCCAGGATTAGTGACTACAAATGTCCTTGCAAACCAAATAAATAAATAGATTAAAAAATATGTATATGTTATATATCATATATGATATATGTTATATATGTATATCATATATATATGTGTGTGTTTAGTGATTATGAATAGGCATTTTCAGATTTAAATCTGCCATCTACTGGGTTGGTGACCCTGGGTGAGTTACTGATTTCTCTATGCCTCGGCTTTATTTGTTTAATAATATTTAATGTCACATAGAGCTACAGATGAGTAGTGAAAAGATGAAATGAAATAATATATATTTATATACACACAACCACATTTTTATAAACAGAGGGTGCCAAAAAATGTATACACGTTTTAAGAAAGGAAAAAGCTGTATTAAAATTGTAATGCTCTGTGTATATAACAAAAGATGACTACAAGTCACATTTGACTTCTATAATTACAAAAGGTGCTCAACATGGTTACCATCAGCATCTGGACGCTGAGTACAGCAAACTAAAAGTGATACACAGATAACATCTCTTAAAATGTGTATAAGTTTTTTGGCAACCCCCCCCCACCATAAAGTAGTTAACATTGTATCTGTCACATAGTAAGAGTTTTGTAAGTATTAGCTACTTGATATTCTTGTCATTGGTGCTAGATTCAGTAAAAGGACAGATGTTACCATCTGACTGATTGGTTTCCAGTGAAGATATTAAAGTGTACCTGCTCAAGGAGAAATATCACAAAAGTTTTTGTACTTAAATCTACCTTTTAAAACATCACCAGGTTTTCAATAATCTTTTTGTATTGAAAGTACATGATACTTACTGTATGTACCCAATTGGCTAGTTTTCTAATGACTAATGAAAGAAAGCCATGAAATAGCCCATATAGTAGAAAGCATGATTTAATTTATGCCAGCGTCCAGGATTTTTGACATGATTTTGAGAGTGTGGTCTCTAATCTCAGTTCTAACAGGAGTTAATACCATCCTAGAACTTGGCACTACACACATGCCTCAAACTATCTCTGGAGGATCACAAAATAGACCGGGACCCTAACAGAGAGTATAATTGCAAAACAGATGGCTTTTTATGTTCCTTTTTAATAATACTGCAGCAAGAAATGGAACCCAATGGTATATTATTTTTATATTTCTTATTTATAAGATTTTGTGCCGGTAAAGTCAGATTATAAGGTTCTCTATTGTTCTGCCTCCCATAAACATTTAAGAAATTTAACAGAACAGACTAAACTTAGTTTTTCACACTAATGTTCTTATAGCAATAATAACTCATCTTATGGTCTGGCTGTTTTAGAGTTCTTGACAGGAGCACCTCCCTCAGCATCTTCTGTACTGGGCACTTCATTTATTTCAGTATATGTGAAATTTAATCATATAATTTTAGTTTTCTGAATAATCTAAATTAGAATTATTGTACAACTTGTCTCTGCTAACACTTATGCGTGGGACATTGATCCAGGAATAAAATCTGGCCAGCCCTTGGCCTTCTGTGTTCAATGAAATGATTGTACTAGTTGATGGTCTGTGGGTTGCTAGCTGTGAAAGGCAAGTTATCTTACTATTTTGAATGAAACTCTCTCCACTTTGCTGCTATATACTCTCTCCAGCAGCTGAGAGGCCTGGACAAAGAACCTCAGCAGGGAATCCACCTGCCTGGGGCCTTGCCTCCAGGGGTCTGATCGCAGGTGTGCCTTCAAAGGCAACCATATTGTGAAAGTTGAAGAGTTTTTAGTACTTAGAAACCCTAGGGGGTACATTGCACTCTTGGAGGCCACCCGCAGGAAGATCAGGGGTCATAAACAGGTAGAGAAAGGGAGCCAGCAACCAGCTTTATATCTTGGGAAAGAGAATGCTGGTCAGTCTAAGATCGCAGACAGAGATGCCTGAATGGTTCATTGGCTAGAAAGCAGGGAAGCGCGGTCAAGGAGCCAGGAGAGATGCCTCTGGGTTCTTATCTCAAGCCTTGGGCTGGAGCCATTCTGGTATGATATGGTATTGGAAACTGTTTCAAGGGCAAGTGAGTCCTGCATCTGGTATAAGAAAGCTAAACATATTTTAAAATGGATGCTAAGGCAATGTAAAATTATAAGCACTCACTGCACTTACCCATTTGGTTTCAGTGAACTCTGAAATGAATGACCTTTTCCATGCCTGGAGAAAGTACCATCATGTGCCTATTCCTCTCTGGCATCTCTAGGTACGAGGAGTCCACAGCTTCTTTAGCGCCTTCACCAGACTGAGCCAAATGTATGTCTGGGTCTTGTTGGTAGGCTTGGGAAGAAGAATATAGCAAGTCTGGAATGGTAGAGGAGGAGGAAAGCTAGAGCATGTGCTGAAAATAATGCTGTTTGTGTGGAACAGTGGCATTCCATTTGGAATTTCCTCAGGGCTACTACCACTAGGGAGATCCCCATCGGGGACTGGCTTGCAGTGAGGGCTGCAGGGCCACTGGAAGTTTTGGCCTAGGCTAAATTGTACATTCCTTTGTGTTGGTCTTTATCCATTTCCATCACTTTCATGACATTCCTTCATTCCTACCAAGTGGCCATGTCTCTTGCTACTCACTGATCTCTGGCTGCTTTCCGTGCAGCCTGTCACCTTTTTTAGGTATGTTCCAGGCTTAAAATTCCAAGCAAAATGCTTACTTTATCAGTGCTTTTCTGTCAGAAGTCAAAGAATTCAGTCTGATAAGCATGTTCATGGGGTATTGGAATGATTTTACAAATGGCAACTTGGAGGAAATAGGAAAGAGATGATTTTTTTAGTGTCATTTATTATTATTTTAGTGTCAGAGTATTAGAGTAGTAGGAGTTACTTTGAAGCAGAGCTAATTTTTGAAACTAGCTTTGGCGGTCAAAAACCGTTTATTTAAAATGGGTAATTGTAAAGATTTTGCATTTCCTTGAATTACAGTTATTACATAGAAATCCTATATTTTTTTATGTGAATTCTGATTGACAAACCAACCTTTACCCAAATTGTTAATTCATAGATAAATGTCATCTTTTAGTTATTCTGAAAAATATTGTCCTCCCAAAAGATATTTCTTACTGTTTTGTGAACTCTTGGTTAATGCCTTTGGGCATAGTAGAAGTCATTTCAAAGTCACAGATCTGGGTTTAACCCATGGTTTAGAAAAATAAAATTGTCAATAAACTATCTGGAGATAGGCTTTGAATAAGAAACTCAGCTGAAGGGAGTGATCCTTGTAGCACTAAATTTGATGCTAAATAAAAAAAAAACTAAAGAGTAGGTATATTTGTTTAAAAAGTTTATTCTAAGAAAAAAAGGGTAATTTTTTTTTTTTTTTTTTTTTGAGTTGGAGTTTCATTCTGTCGCCCAGACTGGAGTGCAGTGCCATTCATGGCCACCCTAGTGTCGACCCACTGGGCTCTGGCGATCCTTCTGCCTCAACCTTCCAAGTAGCTGGAACTACAGGCATGCACTACCATGCCTGGCTAATTTTTTGATTTATTGTGGAGACAAGGTCTCGCCAAGTTGCCGGGCTGTTCTCAAACCCACAGGCTCAGGCAGTTCACTCACCTCGATCTCCCAAAGTGCTGGGATTACGTGCTGAGCCACCAAACCTGGCCAAAAAAGATCATTTTTAATAGATGGATCAGTATTGTCATACCAGTATTGTCAAAACTTTAACTTGATTTATAGCATGTTTTATACTTGATGTGATAGAAATATTTTAATATGGATTATCGTTTCTCGTGTCCACCTAAAATGCTTTGGAATGTTGGCTGTCCTTAGGTACATAATAGAGTAACCTAAAATGTCTTTACTTTCAGGTGCCTTTATTAATGTGTTTCCAAAAATTGGCTTTGCTATTGAATTTTTTCTTCTGTAGAAAAAGAAATGTATATATATGTACACACACACACACACACGCGCGCGCGCACACACACACACACACACACACACATATATTTTGAGTCTCACTCTGTTACCCAGGTTGGAGTACAGTGGCACAATCATGGTTCATTGCAGCCTCGACCTCCTGGGCTCAGGTGATCCTTCTGTCTCAGCCTCCTAAGTAGCTGGGGCTGCAGGCACACACCACCACACCTGGCTAATTGTTCTGGTTTTTTTGTTTTTTATTTTTTTGTAGAGATGGGGGTCTCACTTTGTTGCCCAGGTTTGGTCTCAAACTCCTGGGCTCAAGTGATCTCCTGCCTCAGCCTCCTAAAGTACTTGGATGACAGGTGTGAGCCATCACACCTGGCCTATAATTTTTAAAACGTACAATTTTCATTTTCATACCCAGACCTAACTTTTGAATTCATACTGTGTGCCAAGCCTTGCACTAGGTACATTTTAAAAAGACATTATCTCATTTCATTTCTCTCAAATGCCACTTGGAAAGTTATGCATCTTGATTTAAATCACACAGTAAGTAATGGACTTAGGATTTCAACCTTGGTGCATTCTGTTTCCACTAATCAATATTGCCTTGAAAAAAATGGTTTATTCTAGAAAGTATAAGTGTGAACTTAAAGAAAATGCAGGAAACCTCTAAGACGTTTTGCTTTGTATTTAAAACAGAAGTTAAAATCAATACATGTTAGAATGTATTTTACTTAAGACTTTGTAGAAATAAGGCCAAATATGATTTACCCAAACTCAAGGAATAATTTGTTGATCCTGAAAAATGAACCTGAGCATCAGGCACTCATTTTGCTGGCATGTGTGTTTATCATAGAGTCTTTGAACTAAAACAGCATTTTCTTACCTTTTTTCTTTTTCTTTTGGAATGACAAGTTTGTACATATTGTCTGTTGTTTATTGATAGAAACTTCCAGGTGATTAAAGATGAAACTTCTTAGGGCAATTGAGAGTATTTTAAAAACATTTATTTGGGTACAGTGAATCTTGGAGAATCATGGCCTTTTTATTCTTTAGTTTCTGTATTCAACCAAATTGTGAATATGTGTCCCCAAATTACTGAATTTGTGACTTTTGACAAGTTAGTTATTCAGGCTCTCTGAGACTCACTTTTTTCATGTTTAAAATGAGACTAATGCTGTCTAGCTTGAATTATGTTGTAAGGAATGAGTGAGACATGGTAAAAATTTCCTAGCATATAGTAAATACATGTGCCATTAATTGCCAGAATTGCAGTATGGTCACTTGAGCATGAAATCTTTGAGAAATGTTAAAACATAGAGTGTGTTTGAATGCAGTCAATCACCTGAGGATGAAGAATAGTAGAGGAAAGAGCATGGGTATATTCAATTCAATAATGAATATGCACAGATGCTTAGAATTGTAAACTTTTAAAAGCATGTGATCAAAGAAGAAATCATAAGAGTTAGACAGATCTCCAAAAGGCAGAATATGAAACTTTAGAAGAGATGGACTAATGGTGGCAATAAAAACTTTTCCCGTAAGAGAAAGAAAAGCTAGGATCCATTAAATGTTCTCATGTGGTCCATTTGGTCCCTACAAGTAAAACTTTAGATAGTGAATCCATTTCCACTTGTAGGTGCCTCAACATGCATGCAGGGGCTGGCAGATGTTTTTCATTTTGTATTTAGGCATAGTTTCCAAAAGTTGATAATTTGTATCCTGTAGTTCAGGGGGATTTTTTTTTTAAAGACATTATGTTACTTCTCACACACACACCCCCCATACTAAAATCACTGAGTAAGTTAAAGGGTTTTTTTGTTTGTTTGTTTTTTTGAGTTCAGGACTCTTCCAAATTTTATTCAATCTTCACATGCTTATATAGGGCATTTTCAACCCTCCAACCCCCTCACATATGTGCCCACAAATGCTTACATTATGTTTTCTTTTACAATTAAACGTTTTACAATGATCTATTTATTCCTCCCTGTCCCTTTTTGTACCCATTATGTTAAAACCAATAGACAGGAACGAAACAGCATCTACTAAAAATTATTAGTAAGTTAAAGTTTTAACCAATGTCTCCAAAACTTTCATCTTGCTGTGCATTGCTTACCTACCAGATGCAATGTAGTGTAAAGTGTTTCCCCAAATTGTTCAACCGTGGACCCTTGTGTCCCCATGGTACGTCTCACAGGACTCTTGTTCTAAGAGCTTCTTTGTGGAAGCCCTATGTTCATATTGTGTGAGTCCTCTTCCTTAGCACCCAGTTCTGACATTGTATCTTTTTATGACCACTCGCTCTCTGTGATACCATTTGTGGAACCACATTATAACAAAATAATTGGTTTGCCGAAAGCAACTTATGGAAACTGGGTTTCCAAAATGGAAAACCCAGAGTATATAAACATGGCATCACCTGAATACTGAAATTCAGGAGCAGGTAACCTGTGACAGGCATCTGAGTCAGTTTTCCAAAAACTATTACCTGGTAGTATGTACCACATTGTTTCCTTACTTCCTGCCTGCCTTCCTAATATTTTTTCTCTTATTATTTTATTCTCTTCTCTTCATTCTCTTGCACTATGCTTCATCTTATCATGTTCTCCAGGTTGATTTTCATCTTCGTTCTTTCCATCTCCACAGGCAACAGGCACTCACTGACAATTTTTTTCCTTACCTCAGTGATCCTTTGACATTAAAAAATCTAGGTCAGGCACAGTGACTCATGCTTATAATTCTACCACTTTGGGAGGCTGAGGCAGGAGAATTGCATGAGCTCAGGAGTTTGAGACCAGCCTGGACAACATAACAAAACCTCATCTCTAAAGAAAAAAAGAATTAGCTGGTTGTGGCAGTACAAGTCTGTAGTCCCAGCTACTAGGGAAGCTGAGGCAGAAACTTCCCAAGTAGCTGAGAAGCTGAACTGTGATCATGGCCACTGCACTGCAATCTGGGTGATAGAAAAATAAAATAAAATATATAGTGCTTTATCGGTAACAGTTGTTCTATTAAATGACTTCATTTAATTCCCTCCTCAAGTATAATTGGCCAAAACCCAACCTACTTTTAGTGTTCAAGGAGTAATGGAATTTTCTTAACAGTTTTATGGTTGCCATCACAAGAAAGTCATACTCTTTTAAAAAGATAGTCAGCTGGACATGGTGACTCACGCCTGTAATCCTAGCATTTTGGGAGGCCAAGGCTAGAGGATAGCTTGTGCCTAGGTGTTTGAAACCAGCCCTGGCAACATAATGAGTGAGACTCTGTCACAAAAAAGCAAGACAAAACAAGCAAATGGATTTTAAAAAGAATAATGAAAAAGATACAGTTAACTCTCATTATTCACAGTAGTTATATTCTGTAAGATCATTGTGAACACTGAATGAGTGAATACTGAACCTTGTTCTAAGGGGAAATTCAGGATTAGTTTTCTTAAAACCTCTGGTCACAATATTCTTGTTAACCCATCAATCCATAACTTTATTTCATGTGCTTTTTTTCTGTTTAAAGACATCTTATTTCATATACATTGTTGGTTCATTAACATTGAATTCACTGCCAACAGTGCTATAGTTCATGCCTAAACATAGCTTATCTAATGCATACTTTGCTCCATGAGTCACTTCACAGCCTTCTTATCTCAGAAACACTAGGAAATACTTGAGCACTCTGCTTGAGGGTGTTTTAAACAGTGGAATCACCAACAAAAGTGCAAAACATATGGCATTAAACAGACTGAGAAAAGGACGCATGACAGTATGAGAACTGAAACAAGAAGACAGAATGTCACCTTGTTCAATCTCAGTTGGGCACATGTGTCAGGCAGCTCAAATTTTTCACTACTCTAAATATCTACAAATAATCATGAAAGCACTGTAAGTATTGATTTTGGAGATTACAAATAAATTTTTAGCAAGTAGGTAGTTTTGCAAATATAGAATCTGCAGATAATAAGGATTGACTGTAATTGCTTTATTAAGGCATTGATCTTGAGTATGTTTCCACTAATGCAGATGCTTAATTTCAGCAGGCTTTATGACAGTAAATGGTTCTTAGCTAAAAAAATTTTGTTTTGTTCCCTGGTAGCATGTTACTGAAGAAACCTCACTCTTTATTATAAAAAATTATTAAATACTAGTGTCTTGAATATAGAAGCTTCTTCTTTTTTTTTTTTTTTTGAGTTGGAGTCTCACTCTGTCGCCCAGACTGGAGTGCAGTGGCCGCTCCCGGCCACCGCAGCCTCGACCTGCTGGGCTCTGGCGATCCTTCCGCCTCAGCCTTCCAAGTAGCCAGAATTACAGGCATGCGCTACCACGCCCGGCTGATTTTTTGATTTATTGTAGAGATGAGGTCTCGCTGCCCAGGCGGGTCTCGAACCCGCGGGCTCAGGCAATCCACTCACCTCAGCCTCCCAAAGGCGTGGGATTACAGGCTGAGCCACCGAGCCTGGCTTTATAGAAGCTTCTTAATGAAAACAATGACTGAACTATATTAATAGCCTTGCAGTAGAACCTCACTTCTGTCAACATCACTGTTGCTATGGAAAAGTTTATTCCAAATTCCAGCTGGAATGCCTGAGTCCTTTTGCTTGCCAGGTCTTTAGGCCCAATGATAACTGATCCACCAAACGCACCTACAGTGTAGGACTTTCATTTTTTCCCTCTGGTCTAATTCTGGGACTGGGCTTAGAGCTGTTACAGCAGACTCTGGAGGGTATGAAGAGATCAGGGTGACAACTCTGAGAGGGGACTGCTGGGGAATTCTGCTGGCAAGGTGGAGGCACAGGCTCTTCAGATGACTTCACAATTAATGCCTCAAGTTTTAGGGAAACTAGGGATGATTGTCGGTATAACCCAAGACCTGTAACCCAAGACCTGAAGGAAGCCATGTTTTTCTAAAAGCAGTGGCCCTTAAAGATAAAAATTAGGGCAGAATGGTCCATCGATCTGATCCATTAAGGCATTACCTAGCCTCCTTACGATTTCAAGTCTGAAAGATAATAGTTGTGTTAAAACCGAAATACAGATGCTGGTCTTCTCTGTGTGATGAGCCTTGGTGGGCAGTCTCCGATCAAGAAGATGAATACCCTGCAAGTTTATATTACTGGGCAATATTATTATGCTCAGTGTTTTTTCACAAGATTACTGTATTCTGTAATATTTAACAGATGCCTTATGTTCATTTGTAGTCACTTGGTGACTAAGAGTTCAAAGTGAAAGAATGATAATTCAGATAGGAAAATATATGGTAGTATCCTAAAACCTAAAAAGGAATATGGGACTTACACGAGACACTTAAAATAGTCATTTCATAGAATAGAATGGAAGTTACTGGGGGAAATAGGCAGTTGCTGTTCAAAGGGTATAAAGTTTCAGAGCTATAAAATAAGCTCTAGAGATCTGCTGTACAACATTGTATCTGGAATTAACAATACTATAACATGTGCTTAAAAATTTGTAAAGAGGATAGAACTCATGTTACGTGTTCCTCCACAGTTTGAAGAAGAAAAAAAAAGAATCTCAGGATTTCTTTAAGTGACAGGTGCCTTTGGGGGAAGTGGAGCTTTTAATGAAATTGTACCTTTTCTTGGTTGGTTTCCCAAGTTTAAGATCTTTTTATGAACAGTAAGAAACTTTATTAGATTTTAATTCAGCTTTCATAAAAATTTAACAGGGAAATTATTATTTGATCATTTTGATAACTTAATTGATACTTTAATTTTATCCCCCAAAATACTAAAATGTCTTCTATTTTTAGTAAATTGCATGCCTAGGAGAAAAGGAAGCAAGTCTAAGTCAGAACTCTGCTGTCCTTTTCTTAAATGTTCTCTAGATTGATTGACAGTATTGTAAAAGTCTTATTTAAGATTTAGAATACACTCCAGTATTACAGTCTCAGAAGTCCAGCTATAAGGGAACCTGTTTAACTTTATCAGTTTTCTTACATTTCTTTGACTTTGGAACCCTTTTCTCCCAGATACTTTAACATCTCACAGATCCTCATAACAGGAACAGTTATGGGAATCATCTTGTCATTGGAAAGGTAGCCCTTTCTCTGCTTATATAGGGGGTTTAAGAAACCTCTTTGACGCTGCATCATAGGCAGAGAGCTGAAGCACCATGTTGGGAAATTAATGTTCAGTCAGTCCTGTCTTGTTTTCAGGACAACAAAAAGGATTTTGTACCTTCTCTGGAGAAAGTAATTAGGTTTATTCTCCTTCACCTCACATGTGTTCCGACTCATCTACCCAGGTGACCTAGATCTGTCTTAGGTCCTTTAAGAGAATGTGAAAGGGGCTAAGCCCCTGTTAGTAGTAAATACTATTTTACCAGAAAAGCTTTTTACTGTTTATTTTAAATAAGCTTTAGAAAAAATCATTAATCCTGAAACAGCAGGGTCATTGTAAATCTTTAAACAAATCCAAATCTTCTCTTAGCAAAATCAATGTTTATTATATCTCATAAATTTTAACATTCTTTTGAAACAAACAAACAAAACAACGGGCACACAAAATAAGTCATAGATTGAGTAGAGATGTAACACAGGAAGAGTTAAGATTTTTTAACACCCAAAGGAAAAAGAAGTGTGTGTAACTGATTTTTAGCAGGCTAATAACATTCTAATCAATAGAAGAAATTAAAGCATTTGATTTGACTGTATGAGATTATAAGGATTTCTGTTTGGCATAAAATGCAACCAAATAAATTAAGCTTGGCAAAAATGCAACCAAATAAATTAAGCTGTGTTTACTTGGGTAAACACAGCAAGTATAACAAAGGGTTAAGGTTTATTGTATTTGAGTAACTCTTAGAGTTTAAGAAAACTATCAAGCTGAGCTAAATGAGAAAAGGACAAGCAATCAGTTATTACATGGAATTGTCAGCCATCAAAGGAATTCGTTTCCTTCAGCTAAGATCTTTTGTATACCCGTCCTCATGTTGTGATTGGTGTCCATGATTCAGTGGTGAAGGTGACACTGTCAGTCCTGTGGGCAAGATAGAGGCAGGGGACATATTAAACAAAGGAATGCAAACTGAGTAACATACCTTGAAAACTGTTTTTAAAAATTGTTAATACTGGCAAGATGATGACAACTTAAAAATAAAACAAACCTCAGAAATGACCCTAATGAAAGGATCCAAAAAGAAAAAAGGACAGAAAAGCAGCTTATGTATTGAGCAACAGGCTTGGTCATGTAAATAAGAATTTTTAACCTAGTGGAGCATGACTTAACTGTTAACATCATTATTATAAAAATAGTAATAACAGGAAACAGTGTCATAATAGATAGCTATAGTCATATTTGTGCTGCTGAATTTCTATAAAACAAGTAACAGTAGGGTTATGATATGTTAACATTCATTTTGTTATATGTAATATTTTCATATTTATTAGAAGAAATGTTAAGAATCGCTTTATTAAAAAATGATTTTTTGCTGTTTTAGCTGACTGCACAGACTGCCTTCTCCGTGTTCCTGCAGCCAGAGGCATGACCTAGCACCCCGATGACCACTCTCAGGGCCCTTGAGTGACTGGCCAGTGCACCATGGAACTTAAAGTATGGGTGGATGGAGTTCAGAGGATTGTTTGTGGGGTCACCGAAGTCACAACTTGCCAGGAGGTTGTCATAGCCTTAGCTCAAGCAATAGGTAAGTTAATTCTGTGGGTGTCTGAGAGTACCATATGCTTCCTTTTGTTGTTGGTGGTGATGGTAGTGGTTATGGTGGTGTGGTTTGTGTTTTAAATATAGGTCTCTAACAGATTTTTTCTTCTATTTCAGTAATAAGTCTCACAGACACCATTTTGTTTGTTTGTTTTGAGTTGAAGTCTCACTTCGTTATCTAGGCAGGAGAGAGGTAGCATGCTCACGGCCACCCCAGCATCTACCTACTGAACTCTGGCAGTCCTTCCACCTCAGCATTCCAAGTAGCTGGAACTACAGGCATGTGCTACCATGTCCAGCTAGTTTTTTTTAAATTTATTGTAGAGATGAGGTCTTGCCAAGTTGCCCTGGTTGGTTTTGAACCCATGGGCTCAGCCAGTCCACTTGTCTCGGCCTCACAAAGTGCTGGGATGACAGGCTGAACCGCCTAGCCTGGCCAACGCAGTTTTACTTATTGCCATTTGCCTGTGTTTAGGTAAAACTGATGATGCTTGTTCTCTGAGCCCCCGTAGATTTTACCAGCTATGGGTCTAGCATTTGCACTGCCTTTTCCTTTCCTGTTGTTTAGCTGAAAGAGTGATTTCTGGAACTGAAGATGTTTTCTTGAGCCAAAACTTAGATTCTTAGTTCCCAGAATCCCTCATTAAAAATCCTACTTATTGCTTATTTCTGAACATGTTTAAAAAAGAGAATACAACAGACTAAATCACATTATTCATTATTGAAAAATAATGTGAACTTTTAAAATCTTATTATGCAGTGAAGATGTGAAGCACAGCTCTTCATGCCATCTTATTCTCCTACCCTGTTTTATCTTTTTTCTAATTTATTTTAAGCTTATCGTCATCATAGTTTCGCATGTTTATTAGTTGCCTTAAATCCTTCTGAAACATGGTGAGGGTGTAAATACCTGCATCAGCAAAACCAGTAATGTGGATTAAAGCTTATATTTGCATCTTAAATTCATCATTTAGCAAACATATATTAAGAGGAAACTATGTCCAGCACCAAGCTAGGTAATCAGTGCCTCTTTGTCTTTGAGCTCCTTATTAAAAGTTTATGTCCTGATAGTTTACATTGGAAACATGCCAATTAGCTCAGGATTGAAATGAGTCATACTGTTACCAAGGTACCTTAGTATTTGGTAGAGATGCTGGTACCACCTGCTATGTGATAGATGCACTGTTGGAAGGTGGCAATGCCCTATACAAAGGTAGAAACTTTCTTTTAATATTGATGTCTTTGATCTTTTCCTTAAATGCTGTGGCACACAAATATGTTGAAGAAATGCTGAAAATCCTAGACTTTCACATTTAATGAAATTTTTTTGCATTTGGGGCTAATATTATATTTGTATACTTTAATTATTAAAGAGAGAAAATTAAGACATTTAATTTTTCATATTATGTTCTACCAACTTATTAATAATTGCCCCATTAAGAACCTCACATAGTTTATTTGAATTAAAATAAACAACTTTTTTTTTTAGTGAAGACTATGATTATCAACAGTCAAACCTGGCTTTCTTTGTTATATTTGGAGATTAAGCCATGGGCAGTGCTTAAAAAAAAAGAATAGTTTTTACAAAAGTCAGAGTAGTTGAGTAGTGGTGTAAGTTGCATCTGTCTATATCGTAACCACATTTTTTACATATAATTTCAAGGGGGCAAATGTCCAGATGTATTAGGAATTTGTTTATCTATTTGAACTAAATAAAATGTTTGTCAGTAAACTCAAAAGAAGTTTTAACTGAATCTATCCTTCTATTTTTGCTTTCTCAATAACTCAATCTAAGAGCTATTTTGAAAAGTTGACAACTTGAATACAGAGGTTTTATGATATTTCTTCAAACTTGGCCAAACAGTTCTTTTTCTGTATCACAAATACTTCATTAAATTCAGAATTCATCTGAGAGATGACTCAACTAGCAACTAGGCACACTGTGGATCCTGGTTTATGATATGAGGGCTTATTAATAAGGGAAAGTTGCTACTCTGAAAAAAAGCACCAGAGTTTCCATGGCTTAACATGGTAAACATGTAGCTATACTATTCGTAGAGAATGAACTGACGAACAAACCACAGGTGTTTGTGAAGCAACTTGTAGACTGGTTTCTTGGGTTTAATTCCACATCTTTTCCTGATTCTCTTCCTATCTATCTATCTATCTATCTATCTCTTACCTATCTTATCTATCTCCCTACCTAAGCTATATACATACAAAATATATATTCTTGATTAGAGAGTATTGAGTTTTTCTGGATAGTTAAAATTATTTTTAGGGAACCACAGACACTGTCAAGATGATTTACTTTGAAAATATGTACACAAGTTGGCAATCTGCAGATATATATATGGCAGCTAACATTTTCAGTCTTAACACTACTCATCAGTCAAGCCAAATTAGAAAAGAGCTAAGACAATATAATTTAATAAAAGATGTTGAATGTATCTAACACTATAGGAAGAAATCCTTTCTACTCTAATCTTTGACTACCTTGACAAATTATGTTTAGGTGATAGATATATGACAATCTCAAATTATGACAGACAGAATAAAAGTGCAACCATGATTTAAATGTTTTATTGGCATGAAGTGGTTAACTTGCCCATTCAGCGTGCACTGTCACCATTTATGTTCTAGGCTTTCTAAAGCATTCCCAATTTAAATATTCTACCTTGTTTGTCCTATACCTAGCCCCAAAATGCCGTTATTTCAGAATTCAGACTGCTTCTCAAATCTGTAAGTGAAACAGAAAGCCTTCGGCAGATCATGTCTCAAGTTATTAATAGGTTTCCCTACTATATACATATGCTTTCACAATATCTCAAAACTAAAACTGTGAAAAGGATGCATTTCTGCCCTCAGATAGCTTAGAGCTTAACACAAAAATAAAGTCCAGCTAACAAAAGATTAGAGAGGGGAAAAGGAGGAGGAAGAAATCAAGGAGTCTGAGGAGCAGGGTTTCTGATCCACAATACTTTGATACCTGGTGCCATTTAATGTGCCAACGATTCAGATTTTGCTCTCTTCCTGCTTCTTGTGATTGTTTCCTCCATCTCCTTCAACCAGAGAAAGCAATAGAAACAAATTGATTGGGGCTAAGGCCCCAGGCAGCATGGACTCTTTGCAAGAAACTGTTTCATGTAGTTTGCCCCAACAAAGTCAGTTTTCAAACACACACATTTTATACTAAACTCTAGTTTTAGTATGTGTTATCATCTGTTTTTCTTCTCTGGAAGTCCCATCAAAGAAGGAGTCTTGCTTGCTTATATTTCTTTTTTTTTTTTTGAGTTGGAGTCTTACTCTGTCACCCAGACTGGAGTGCAGTGGCACACTCCCGGCCACCGCAGCCTCAACCTGCTGGGCTCCAGCGATCCTTCCGCCTCAGCCTTCCAAGTTGCCAGAACTACAGGTGTGCACTACCACACCCGGCTAGTTTTTTATTTATTGTAGAGATGAGGTCTCGCCAAGTTGCCCGGGTGGGTCTTGAACCCACAAACTCAGGCAGTCCACTCACCTCGGCCTCCCAAAGTGCTGGGATTACAGGCTGAGTCACCAAGCCTGGCCGTTTATATTTCTTATACCATGGCTTTGCCTAAATTAAAGTAGATACACAGTAAAACTTAGCTTCTAGGACAGTACTGCTCAGTAGAACTTTCTCCAAGGATAGAAACATTTTAGATCTGTGTTGCCCAGTGCAGTAGCTACTGAGTACTTAAATGTGGCTAGTATAACTGAGGAAATAAATTTTTAAAAGCTAATTGCTATTGTAGTAAAAACACATTTCTAGAAGGTAGCTGATTGGTTTCTCAGCCTTAGCATGTCAAAATCTCTATGTTCCAACTGCTGCCCACTTCCAAATTTCCTCCTCCTCTCCATCTCAGCAAACAAGGACTCTTGTTTTAATTGATTAGATACCAAACCTTTGTGTGTTCTTTGATTCCTTTCTTGCTGTCTGTACTACCTTCAAAATGGATCCAGAATTGCACTGGTTTTCCCCACAAGCACTGTTACTCCTTTGCAGAAGCCACCATCATTTCCCACTTATATTTTTGCGGCTGTTTTTCAGCTCTCTCGCTTCAGCCTCGACTGCCTCCAGCCTTCTTATCTTAACAGATTTCTTTTGAAGTAATTTTACTTTTAAAATATGTTACATCTTATCATTCCTCTGCTCGAGACACCCTGGTGATTTCCTCACTCACCAGAAAATGCCAGTCTGTACAAGTGGTCTCCAGGACCCTCCCTAAATGAATCCCCACTTGCCTTGTTACCAATCTGGTTTCATTTCATACCGCCTACTTTCGATTGTTGCCTCTTTTTTTTTTTGAGTTGGAGTCTCACTCTGTCGCCCAGGCTGGAGTAACAGTGACATGGTCACGGCTACTGTAGACTTGACCTGCTGGGCTAAGGCAGTCTTCCACCTCAGCCTTCTAAGTAGCTGGAACTACAGGCGTACACCACCACACCCAGCAATTTTTTGGTTCATTGTAGAGACAAGGTCTTGCCAAGTTGTCCAGGCTGGTTTGAACCCCTGGGCTCAGACAATCCTCTTGCCTCTGCCTCCCAAAGTGCTGGAATTACAGGCATGCCCGGTGAATGTTGCCTCTTAAACCAAGCACAATCCATTCCAGCCATTGCCTCTTTTTCCTCTCTTCTCATAACACGCTGCAACCAGATATCTTTGTGATTCACTTCCTTGGATTGGCACAATAGTAATCTTATCACAGAGCCCCTCTCTGACAGTCATGTTCTTACACACATACGCATGCACACACCTCACATGTGCCCTGTCTCTTTGCTTTTTACATAGCACTTGCCCCCTACCTGACATGTCACCTGTGGACCACAATCCCTGAAATTTATCATACTTCATTTGTTAGCAATACCTGGCATGGCGTGAACTCACTTGGTGGTAAAAATTGACCTGATTTGATGTGAGACTGTTTTAGTCTATATTTATCCCATCCAGTATGAACATTGCTACATTTTACTATAGAAATTATTTTTTATTTTTTTAACTCCATGATCTTTTATTATTATTTTCAAAATTTTTGTTTTAAAGATGGGTACAATTCAGGGTTGGGTATACAAATGGTCATTGTACAGGTAAAATTTGAGCCTCACTCTGGCCTCCACTTCACCTGGTTTGAGATCAGGTACACATATTGATGAAGTATGCCCCCTCCCCCACCCGCAGCAGTTTCCCACTACTGCCAAACCCTTTCTTACAGTATTATGATAATTGTTTAGAAATTTTTAAGTGCTTGATTACAAAACCTACAGACAGCACCATGCTACCTTTCTAAAATCTAAAAAATTACGGATTTTCGCACATGTGCCTTTGTTGTATAATAGAAAATAGACATACATTTATTTATTTGTGTATTGTCTACACTGTTTTATTATCGCTTATTCCCATAGTTTAAAACTGTGTCTAGAATGGAGTAAGCACTTGAGTTGTTTTTTACTCATAATACTTCTTGCACCAACTGGTAGTCTGACAGTTCAATTCATTTCTGAAACTGTCTGCCTGGAGTTAGTATCATTTCCCAAAAGTCAAAGACCTCAGTCCTATAAGACTGCCTCCACCCTAGACATCAGTGGCAAGTTTAGGGCCAGCCAACCAGCTATAAATTGAGCATTCCCAAAACCCTATCCTTAGGTTTGATAACATACTAGAATGACTCACAGAACTCAGGAAAGGGCATTCGTTACTTTTACCAGTCTATTATTATAAACTAGTAGTTGTAAAAGATACAGCTTAGGAACAGCCAAATGGAAGTGGTGCGTAGAGCAAGGAATGGTGACCTGAGGAGGAAGTGGGTGGGGATGTGGTGGTGGGGGGGTGGGAGGGAGGAGTTCCAGTCCTCATGGAAGACAGAGACCTAAGCCGCTGTCTAGTAGCTGGGTAGCAGTTCTCCACTGGCTCCATGTTGCCGTTCAGAAGGGGAAATGGGCCTCCAGCCTTCCCACATCCTGATGTGGAAAGAGAACAGAGGGATTTGCCCGGTGGAGGTTTATTCAAGTTCTGAATTTTCTGCCTATCTCCCGGGATCAGTCCCCTGCCCTGTGGTGTCCAATGGGAATTCTAGTGTCCTTTATTTCAGCTGGAAAGCAAACTTTCTTCAATTTTACCTCAAATAAGAAGTTTTAGGCAATCAGGCATTTGACTAGAGAGGAGTTTCACCCAGGTTTAAAGTATAAAGTTGAATTTCTAAGCAAGTCTGAAGAGTGTATGTGGTGTACATCTTCATGTGCTGTTACATCTCTCGAGGGGCTTGGTATTTTCAAGTGATGGTTTTAAAGGCAACATGGACAGGACTCTACAACTTGATACTTTGGCGCTGTTCAAGAATACACAGTTACTAAATGGAGTCCTCTGTTGCACTATTTAGCTATGACACATCCCATTTTGACAGTTTATTACCTTTTTTTTAAAACCTAGGTCGAACTGGAAGGTACACCCTTATAGAAAAATGGAGAGATACTGAAAGACACTTAGCACCTCATGAAAATCCTATTATATCCTTAAACAAATGGGGGCAGTATGCTAGCGATGTGCAGCTCATTCTACGGCGTACTGGGCCATCTCTCAGCGAGCGGCCTACTTCAGATAGTGTGGCTCGAATTCCTGAAAGAACTTTATATAGGCAGAGTCTGCCCCCCTTAGCCAAGCTGAGGCCTCAGATTGACAAATCAATCAAAAGGAGAGAGCCTAAAAGGAAATCATTAACATTCACAGGAGGTGCCAAAGGATTAATGGACATTTTTGGAAAAGGCAAAGAAACTGAGTTTAAGCAAAAGGTGCTGAATAACTGCAAAACAACAGCAGATGAGTTGAAGAAGCTGATCCGTCTGCAGACAGAAAAGCTTCAATCCCTTGAGAAACAGTTGGAATCTAATGAAATAGAAATACGATTTTGGGAGCAAAAATATAACTCTAACCTTGAAGAGGAAATTGTCCGCCTAGAGCAAAAGATCAAAAGAAATGATGTAGAAATTGAAGAGGAGGAATTTTGGGAAAATGAATTACAGATTGAACAGGAAAATGAAAAACAGCTGAAGGATCAACTTCAAGAAATAAGACAGAAGATCACAGAATGTGAAAGCAAACTAAAGGACTATTTGGCCCAAATCCAGACTATGGAGAGTGGTCTTGAAGCCGAAAAATTGCAACGGGAAGTTCAGGAGGCACAGATCAATGAGGAAGAGGTTAAAGGAAAGATAGGTAAAGTCAGAGGGGAGATTGACCTTCAAGGCCAACGGACTCTGAGATTGGAAAACGGCATTAAAGCTGTGGAAAGATCGCTCGGACAAGCCACCAAACGATTACAGGTAAGAACATTTTTATAAATAGAGTGTTTCACCTATTTAAAAGAATTAATATATTTTGGGAGTCTTCTTTCATGATTGCCCATTTTCCCTTATGCTTAAAGAATTAGAAACCCAGACTTGTTTAAAGGTTTTGTAGAATTCGTGTGACTTACGACAAAGCTTAGATGTGAGACCAGAACAAAAATGTGAGCAAAAGCCACACTGATTCTTGCCCCACGGAAGAGCCTTCACTGTGGCAGTTACAGCATTCCGTAATTGGATACAGGAGAGTGGAATCTCAGAGCTAGAATCGACACTGATGATGAGTCTCTTGGTAGTGAGTCTGACCTTCTCCTTGTAGAGACAGGGAAACCGAAGCCAAAAGAGAGAAACACAAATTGGTTGCCAAGGATTGTTGTGGCTAGTTTACTGCTTATTTATCATTTCTCTATTTTGCAAACAGCCCCCTCTTCTTTCTTGCGATGTCGGTAGTCCCCATCGCTCCTCACCTCTCCACAGTACCCTTCTTTGCCTTCCTGATGAGAAGGGCACAGAGATTCCTCTCCAGTTTCCCCCCCTCTGGTTTGTATACAAGAATGTGTATAGTTTACCACTTGACCCTAGTCACTCACTTTATCTTGGATATCAGTGCTTTGAAAAGATTATGTTGTGGGAGTTGCAAGGTCGTATCAAACAGACTCTAACAGATGAGGAAGAGACACAGTTGATTATAATATGGCTATTTAGGCCCGGCCCGGTAGTTTATGCATGTAATCCTAGCACTTTGGGGAGGCCTAGGCCAGAGGATTGCTTGAGCCCAGGAGTCTGAGACCAGCCTGGACAACATAGCAAGACCTCATCTCTATAAAAAAATTAAAATTAACCAAGTGTGGTGGTGTGTGCCTGTAGTCCCAGCTACTTGGGTGGCTGAGGTGGAGGAATCGCCTGTGCCCAGAAGATGGAGGCTATGGTGAGTCATAATCATGCCACCGCACACCATCCTGGGTGACAGAGTGAGACCCTGACTCAAAATAATAATAATAATATTGCTATTTAAATTTAAAGTAATTAAAATTAAATAATATGCAATAAGGCAGTTTAAAACATTAAATAAATTAAAAATTTTGTTTTCAGTCACACTTAGTCACATTCAAGTGCTCATTAACACATGTGGCTACTGTATTGGACAGTGCAAATATGGAGCATTTCCATTATTGGAGGAAGTTCTGCTGGACTGTGCTGCTTTAGAATCTGTTCACAGTGTGGGCTGCACCAGGCAGCTCCAGGGCACACTTGTTGGAAATTTAGATTCTACCTTGTGACAAGATCCCCACGCAGTACCTGTGCACATTGGGGCTTGAAAAGAGCTGCTTTAGAATATGAACAGTTCAACAATTAGAGAAAGCTCAAGTGTTAGAAAAGAACTGAAGTGATTTCCTTTCTTTGTCACTAACTGTAGTGAGAGGTAAAACTACCAACAAATTTTGAAAATCAGTAATTTCTCGTGCAGTGGAAGGTTGTCAGACTCTGATTTATCAGTATTTTACTATTTGGATTCATTTTGACACTTTTAAAAGGATGCAAGGGGAAGTTGTTTTGCTTTGATGGTACTTCCAGGAAACCACAAACTTTTGACAGTCATACTAATACATCTTACTACATATTGGAAAAGGCCTAATAACCAAATTACTAACATATCACCAAGTACTCCCTATACCCAAAGTAAGTGGAGAAAACAGCCACTCACTTCTAATATCTCTTCCTAACCCCTACCAGATCCTTGTGGCCCACCCAGCATAGGTGGACCGAGCACTTTTTTTTTTTTAGTTGGAGTCTCACTCAGTCGCCCAGACTGGAGTGCAGTGGCCGCTCCCAGCCACCGCAGCCTCACCTGCTGGGCTCCCGTGTTCCTTCTGCCTCAGCCTTCCAAGTAGCTGGAATTACAGGCATGCGCTACCACGCCCGGCTGATTTTTTGATTTATTGTAGAGATGAGGTCTCGCTGCCCAGGCAGGTCTCGAACCCGCGGGCTCAGGCAATCCACTCACCTCAGCCTCCCAAAGGTGCAGGATTACAGGCTGAGCCACCAAGCCCGGCTAGAGCACTTTTTCTTATGGTGCAGTGGAGGAAACAGGTGAAACACTGTTACGTGGCAGAGGACCTCCCCTTGCTTTTGGAGCTTTCCATCTGTCCAGGCTTTATCTCCTTCTATAGGACTCTATTCTAAGATTTGTCTTTGTCAAGAATTCAAGAATCCCATAGTGAGAATCTTGTGTGGATCTTTCTTGCCATGTACTATAAGGTAAATCTTAATCATATATCCCATGAAAGTGTAAATAGCATACAAAAAATAAAAACTCTAAATTTCATGGATCAAAGCACGATTTGAAGCCAGTTATAGGAGCAATTGATAGGGATATTTGTGACCAGTTTAGCAATATTGCTGTAACTCCAGGATGGATGGAAACCCATATTTTTAAATGAAAGTTAACAAGCTTGTTTATTTAATCAGGTTCCAGAAGAAAACATCATAGTTAAGGGACAGACTGAAGAAGGCATTGTCTTTCTTTTGCTGGTTTTTTGGCCCATGCCACAGCATGTCAATGACCTCTTTAGCTAATTGTAGCAATATAAACCAGATTTGTTAAATGTGCTCAAAGCAAGTATCCCAAATTTAACCCTTCTAGCAGATGGATGTCTGGAACTGGTCAATAGTGAATTCTCAAATTAAAAAAATAATGATAATTTCCATCTAGGATAAAGAACAGGAACTGGAGCAGTTGACTAAAGAGCTGCGGCAAGTCAATCTCCAGCAGTTTATTCAGCAGACAGGGACAAAAGTTACGGTTTTGCCAGCCGAGCCCATTGAAGTAGAGGCCTCACCTGCAGACATAGAAAGAGGTAAGATGTCGATAAATACCGTTTTTCCCCCCTTTATTCTCACTGGTTAACTTTAACTGAACTGCTTACATTCAGTTAAATTCATGACTAATTTTTAAGTGGGCCACTTTTTTTACATACTTCCTGTTTCTAGGCAAAATCAATAATAACATTTTATTTATTAGGTGAGCCTGGATTCACTAAATTTCATATGATTAGTTTTATAAAATCTTTCTGGAAGTATATATGAGTCATAGTCTGTTAATTTGCATTTTAGCTTCTTTCTGTTGCTAATGTCTCTTCTTCCTCTTCTAAAAGTCTTTATTATTAATTTTTGCGGATATTTAAAAGTTCTAAATCTGTGTACACATTTGGTGCGAACAACCAAAAAAGAGAAGCAAAATGCTCCTTTGACTAAGATCATTCACTGTTCAAATCACAGAAAATGGATTTATCACTTGGACTTCCATCTGAGGGAGGCTTAGCCTTTTCAGCACGGAGCCCACTGGGTGTTGCATTGTTGCTCCAGGCAGTTCTCCCTTTGAGATTCTTTAGAGCAGAAAGCCTGCTAATTTGTTATATTGCTAAGTGCTCTAGCTTGATGAGCACGTTGAGTGACTTTCTTTGTTTCCTGTTTAGAGGCACCATTCCAATCTGGGTCCCTGAAGCGACCCGGTTCTTCTCGGCAGCTCCCCAGTAATCTCCGTATTCTTCAGAATCCTATCTCATCCGGTTTTAATCCTGAAGGCATCTATGTATGACATTATCTGTCTGTAGCGGGGAGACCCAACAAAGGTACCAAGGACAGTCGACTTTCTTCTTTGATTTGTGCCAATGATGAACAGAGGATCTGTTCCACAAGCCGCTGATCTTTTGAATCTTTTTTCTCTCCTAAATCGCATACCACTTGGAGCCATACCCTGTGCACTGATGCTAAAGAACAAAGAAACTGTGTTTTCACACATCAACAGTGTTGATTTTTTTGTCCAGCAGCTGTAATGCAAAGCCTTCATTTTTATTTGTAGCATTTTAAGTACATTAGGAAAGTATTATATTGTGTGCATACATAAATAAACTATGACTTAAGAGTGAAGAGAACTTTGTGACTGGCTTAGTTTAATTTATTTCATGTAACCAATTAATGTGTGAATGTTGATGTTTTAATATTTTTGTTATACTTATCCTGTGATTACATTACATAGTGTGTGATTATGACTCTGTGTGCATGTTGCCAGATTCTAGCCGTGCATTGCCGACTTACTCTGTGCAGGTGTGATAGGGTGCTCCACCATCACAACTGACTCCATAAGAGCCCTCTTGCATTTATTTTGTGAAGCTGTTCTAGCCATTATTTAACTAGGTGAAATAATTTCTGTTTTTTCAAAATGTGTAATTTAATCTTTACCATATTTCCAAATACATGAGTGGCCACATAACATAACAGATATTTTTCATGAGGTTAATTTTATGTGTAAAAGGTTTGCAGTGTTTCAGATACTGTTGAACAAAACTGTAGTTGCTGACTCTCTATCCAAACAGGCATGGGCTTTTCTGATACATTAAGTGTTTTGTTTCTGCCTTCCCTTATCATTTATACTCACAGATCCTCAGAATTGATCTAATATATGAGTTACAGGTATCTGAGGACCAGGTGGGCCTACTTCAGGAATGTTGCTTTAGGTGATAGATTGTAAAATAACCCACTTCATATGCATATGGTCTGTTGGTATATGCACCCATGAGTAAGTTATTGCTTGCACATAATTTACTCTGAATATTACAGACTTTTGTGATTTCTCCAGGTACTTAGAGGGAAAGTAGATTGGAATTAGTTTCTTTTTACCAAGGAAATAAAGTCAAATTCAGTATATGGTTTTATTTTGAAGCTTAACTTTTACAAGACATTAATCTCCATTTGTATATATGTTGTTTTACTTATAAAACAAAAAATGAGTCAACACCACTCCCATAAGTAGTGATTTACAAGTAGTATTTAGACAGATGCAGTCAGATACCACTTAGCCATTTTTACATTCCCACTGGTCAAATTTGGTACAGTATAATTAAGACTTTAATCTAAAATTTAAAGTAGTTTTTTATTTTGAAGAAAATACATTCTCTGTATTATTTACATGCAACAAAGTAAAAATGGATTAATATAGTAATGCCATGGTAACAATAAAAGATATGTCTTATGCATGAAGGCAACTTTGAATGTTTAGCACACTTGACTTATTTTTGGTTTAATGAATGCTGAGAATGCTGCTTTACTTAGATTTCTTATGAAAATTTTAAGAATGGCTATGAAAATATATAGAAGCTTCTAGAAAACTGAAAGTAATAATGCAGAGTTGCCTTTTCTATTAGTACAGCTAAGTGGCAGACCTCAACCAAAGATATTTTCTTTGGTTTCTTAGAGATCAAATTGAGCTTGCCATTATACTATTTTGCAAATAACTGAAGAAGTAAATGATTCTTACCTGAATAACCACAACCTATACACATTTGCTCTCAATTTGTAGTTATTTTATATCTATGTAAATTTTAAAATTAGGATGATTAAAAATTTAATTTGTAGTTTTTGGGACAATGATGATTTATGTGTGCCCAATCTATGCCTTATTTTTGAAGAGTCCTATGCTATACTAGCTCATTTTATTGTTCAGATAAATCGAGACCTTATTCACAAAGAAAAACATTTTATAAATTGATCACATTTTATTTAAATCAAAATGTTAAAACTGTAAGTAATAGTATACTTTGGAATTAGAAATTGCAAAGATGCCTTGACAGACCATGGAAAACACAATCACTATCCAACTTAATTATTGTAAATTATTATCAGAAGTAACCTAATAACTTTAAAGAAAGACAGGCAGCATCCTTGTTGCTTGTAGGCCCAAGTTTCCCAGGATAGCATCACATAGTTAACCTCTCTGACAACTGCATCAGAATTTTCAGGCTGCCAAATAATCTTCATGGACCTAACACAGATAGAATACTGTTTTCTAGGTGGGAAGAGTAAATAAATGAAAATGATTACTACATTGAGCGATTGTACTTTTTAATCAGATATATTACTTCCGGAAGCACATATCTAAGGAATATTTTCTGAAACTTAGAAGAACAACACCCATTTCCATAGGAACATTTTAAGATATTTTAGTCTTTTTGTGATCATTTTTATCTATTGTGAATATGTATGAGATAAGTGCCACATCTTGGACATATTTCAGAGGGGGGAGGAGGCAATGGTATACAAATCTAGGGTTGCCTAGCTAACAATTGCTTATGGAAATGAAACAAGTAATTGGAAGATTGACAATCTTTTTTTTTTTTTGAGTTGGAGTCTCACTCTGTCGCCCAGACTGGAGTGCAGTGGCTGCTCCTGGCTACCACAGCCTCGACCTGCTGAGCTCCGGCGATCCTTCCACCTCAGCCTTCCGAGTAGCTGGAACTATAGGCACGTGCTACCACGCCCGGCTCATTTTTTGATTTATTGTAGAGATGAGGTCTCGCCAAGTTGCCCAGGCGGGTCTCGAACCCACGGGCTCAGGCAATCCACTCACCTCAGCCTCCCAAGGCGCAGGATCACAGGCTGAGCCACCGAACCCAGCTGATATTTTGTTTTTTTAACATTTAGTTTTTTTGTCTTAATGTGCAGGGAATTTTTTATATGTGAAACTTCAGTTGGTATGAATAGGATTTCCCCATTTAGTTTCCCCAAACATCACTGAGCTAATCATCAACTCCTATGGTTCAAATTGGTCATAAACAAGAACTAGAATACTGATAGAGTAAAAATATATAATCGGGATTAAAATAGAAGTTATGGAGTGAAATGTGAAGTATAAGCACTGAATAAAAAGAACACCTTCCGTGGCATAGATAAAATTTAGACCTGCATTAAAAGATACTTTTCTTTGTGAATAAGAGCAAAACAGTCCTTAGAAAAAAGAGCTGTTCATTTAAAACCACTTCTGTGAACATCTTTCCAAGTTAGAATGGTAATGAAGTTGAAGAAATAATATGGAAAAGGCAAAAACTCTTGATTTCAGGCATACAAGGGATGTGGGCAGATGGACAGTTCCTCTTGTGCGTTGCCTTTGAAAAATTGGGCCTTAATATGTAGATAGCAATGCTGTGTTCACGTCCCTCTTCTACCTAACGTTGTCTTTATGGGTCTAGACTGTGATAAAAATTAGTTCATAAGTATTACTTTTATATTATGTTCATTTTTTTTAAAGTTGCATGTTTGTACTATCTGCTACAGTATTGTTAAGTTTCGGGTGAAGGCCATCAGCTGTATCAAAAAGACGAAACAATCACTATTTATTCAATATTGCTGCTTTCTGTTTCCAGAATAAGCTTTTGATGCCAGGACAGTGACTGCCTGAAAGCTGCAGGAGCTCTTTCCAATGCATTTTATATATTTTTAGAAACCAAATAAATGCAGAAAACTATTTAGTATACTAATTATATTAAACCAGCAGAACTATAAAGGCAATAAAATATATACATATATATATGGGGGGAGGGGAAAGATTAAAAAATAGGTTTACAGCCAGATCTGGTCATAGCCCTAAATCTCTTTCTCAATCCATCTTTCTTTATGCCCCTAGGAGGAGTTGAGTTGCTGCAGCTTTAAACAGAAAATTGCCATGTTCACTCGTTGTGGACACAAAAATATGCTTTTAGTACTGCTTTGCTTATGTATAAATAATCTGTAATATGTATTATGTAATTATTCTTTTCTTTGACTCTCATTTCAAATGTATATTTTCTGATTATCATGAGCTGTAAAACAAAGGATCAATATTGGACATTCTCCCAAATAATAAATTTTCAGGATTCATTGAGGTATTATAGTTGTTGATTTGTTTCTTATGTCCTTAATACTTTTAAATATAATTTTATTTCCTTTAAAAGATACCAAAGAGAATATGTACACATATTAATTACACAAAATTACATTTTTCTAAATGTGATGTTCTTATGTTGCCTAAAGAATTATCTGTTGCTCCTTCATCAGAGTAAAACTGAGTTAAGGAACTAATATGCCTGTCTTTTATTTCAAAAGTGAAAGAAAAAAATTTTTTTTTTTGATTTGGAGTCTCACTCCATCGCTCTCACTCCGTCGCTCAGACTGGAGAGCAGTGGCACACTCATGGCCATCCCAGTGTCGACCTGCTGGGCTCCAGCGACCCTTCCACCTCAGTCTTCCAAGTAGCTGGAACTGCAGGTGCAAGCTACCACGCCGGACTAATTATTTATTGTAGAGACAAGGTCTCACCAAGTTTCCCGGGCTGGTCTCGAACCCACGGGCTCAAGCAGTCCACTCGCCTCGGCCTCCCAAAGTGCTGGGATTACAGGCTGGGCCATGGATCCCAGCCTAAAAAATAATTTCTTAAGGAAATCTTCATGTTTCCAGATCTCCCTAAAACTGTGCTGGGGAGAGAAGTGACATTTCTGTCCTGTGTGCCGAGGGCAATACAGGGCATTTGTCGCACTTTAACATTTACAACCATTCAGGGCAGGGCTCCCATACCACGCAACTCATAAGTAGACGACACAGCATTCAAATTTAGACCTTTCAGGCCCCAAAGTCCTTTGCTTTTTTCCCATGGTCAGGATGCATAAGCTTTACAATACCCAGTTTCTGCATTTTAACCACATTTTAAATCTATGGAAGTAGATCAGCTGTCATTTTTATAGGAATATTTTCATAAGTAGAAATTAAATCTTGATTAAGTTATACATGTGAATAATAGGATGTTATAAAAGCAAAGATAACATGAGGAACTTAAAGTAATTAAAATTACCAGTTATTCTATGTCCTACTTTGGCAGACTTTTAGAATTTTAATTATCCACTGTATCCTCCTCTAAGGTCGTATGTTTTGTTAATGGCGGAGCAAATGACATGAACTGTTCTCTCAACTCACCTCCTGCCCACGCCACATGTCTGTGCTATGTCCCTTAGGAAAGACCGATGGAGTCTGATAAAACGGGCCTGATTGGGCCACCCCCTCGGGTCCCTTCCTGCTCTGGGAGCTTTTCTATCCTCTCAATAAATCCTGCTTTCTAAAACAAAAACAAAAAAACACATTCAGTAAGCCCCGGCTGTTGAGCAGACACTGGACCGAAATGAATATGTGTTACCTGTCTCAAGGAGGTTCCGATCTAGTGAACGAGATGGCAACCTCAGTACATCTCAGGCGCCACTACAGGGGCAGGGGGTAGAGTGCCATGGAAACAGGTTAGGAGGCGCTTGCTTCAGTCCAGGGTGTGGGAAGACGATAGAGAGGTGATATGAACCAGGAGGGGCTATCTGGCCCAGGCTGGATGGTGGCAAGAAGAAGAGCCTGTGGCACTGTAGCTGGATGGTGAATGGCTGGGGAGGACCAAGAGCAGAGGCTAGGTAGGCATCAGATCATGAAGGGTCATGGTTGCCATGGTAAAGAGCCTGGAAAAAAAATGTTGAACATGTTAAGAAGACCCTTCCAGCCAGCATTCTGGAGAACTGACTGGAGAAAAGGACAGAAAGGCAGCTTGAGAGGCCCGTGGGAGTCCCGGGCAGAGGTGATGGTAACCTGAACTCAGAAAGCAGCTCTTAGGGTTTGTGCATGGAACACATTTTATTGAGCACCTACTTTGAGCCAGGAAATGAAGAGAGCCAAGTAATTGTAACCATCCTAAGTAGACCGCAAAAGGGTAGGGTTTAAATGAGGATGCTGATTAAAAGAATCAAACTCCAGATGTTTACCAGCTATCCACAGCCTTAAGTGCCTGGTGGAAATGGTGCTGTGGGTCTCTCAGTAGTGAGTATTCAGATGTTCTGTTCTTCGTGCTGGTGGGTAAGACATTGGCATGGGACGAAGGGATGAGAGAGAATACCAACTTGGAGAACAGAGTATGTATCCATGAACTGTCCTTCAAATTGTCTTCCTCCTTGCAGTGTCCTTGGGAAATACTCTCCTTTGCACCAGGTATAACCATCTGAGCCTCTTTATCCGGGACGTTGGAACATCGCTTTCCCAGCATGGCACTTGCCTGTGTGTTCTATATCCACCACTTCCACTCATCTGCCATGTGTATGTGTCCAAGGTGATGGAAGGATCTGACACGGTTTAAAATGAAGGAAGCGAAGAAGGTGCACGATACAGATTCCATGCAAAGACAAGACGTTCATACTTCTTGCAACTGCTCCAAGTGTGAAAATCAAACGAATTGGAATACTTAGTAACCAAAGATTTGTTAAGCATAAGGCAAGTCGTAGATGCCAAGCAAAGAACAATAAGCAGCAAAAACCACAGGAAGCAAGGCTGGGGAGCACAGACACAAGTGTGTAGGTACACCAAGAACAACTCACTCAACCAAGGGGGAGGGTCTCACCAGACAATTCACTGTGACAATCATTGGGCCCAGACACTGACCACTCCTACATTACCCCTCCAACAGTAGCCTACATCTGAACCTTCAGGGGCCACACCATCCTGGCTCACCTCCACAAGCTAAAAAGGTCTTCCTTTTTGAGCCAAAATAGATTTCCTTGTCATCTCAACTTTAATTAAGGCCACTTGGAACAATTTTCCGCCAGCCCTCTAGTCTTCTCTTTTCCGGACTAAGTATACCCAATTCTCTCAAATAGTGGAGTTTCTAGTCTCCTGTCTCCCCTGAATATGCTCTAGACTGATCCTGCCTGTGACAGCCAGGACTGATCATGAAATCCTTTGTGATCTGACCAGGTCAGCATGGAGGAACCTGATTCGTTGTTAAGAATCAGTCTAGCCGGGCTCGGTGGCTCAGCCTGTAATCCCGCACCTTTGGGAGACTGAGGTGAGTGGATTGCCTGAGCCCGCGGG
>NW_007255330.1:52355-53892 GCF_000164805.1 Carlito syrichta | reverse complement strand
GCACTCCAGTCTGGGTGACAGAGTGAGACTCCAACTCAAAAAAAAAAAAAGAAAAAGAAAAAAGAATCAGTCTAAAACCACACTGGCCTGGTAGGTTTTCTATCTTTGTTTTTTAACCTCATCTTATTGAAGCATTGAACTCACTGTTCACTAAAATCCTCTTTTTCACATTTTCTGCTGTCATTAAAATCACTCTTGTATATATGTAATGAAGTTTCAGAATGCATGTGCAGAATCACACTGTATCAAAATACTTATCTCTAAAAACTGTAAAAGTAATAAAGAGGGAAGATGTAGCCTTTGATGTCAGGTCAAAAATGAGGTTAATTTTGTTGAGGGCAGAGTTCTAAAAAAGCAGACAAGGGCAAACTTTCAGGTCCCCTCCCGCTGTGGAAATTTTCTGTCTTCTTAATAAATACTACTTTCGGAAAAAAAAAACAAAAAACAGACAAGGTGAATAGCTGGGACTCTGGAGGGTGATGAATATGTTCATTTGCTTAACTGTAAGTAATAATTTCACTATGTATATCTAAATATCATATTGTACACCTTAAATATATACAATTTTAAAAATCTTAAGAATAGGCTGTCAAGACAAGTCACTATGATGGTGTATTATGATAGTTAAATATAAACAAACTGGTTTCTATAAAACAGATTTTCAAGAACTTGTCCAGATTTCTGTTTGAAGCTTCACTTACCATGTTGGTAAAATTTGCTTAGAGAGGGATTTGTAGAGTTGATCCACTTATACATTTATTTGGTGTCAGAGGTCTTGGCAAGAAGGATACAATCAAATAGCAATAGCAACATAGCAATTCTAGTGATTTACTTGAGTCTCCTACTAGTGAATGTGGTGATATCAAATACCAAGATAGGGTTTTTTTGGCTCCTATTATATGTATTGTAATCTAAATATTATGTATATAATATGTCTATATATGAATACACACACACACATACACACATACTGTGATGATTAATTTTATGTGTCAACTTGAATGGGTCACAGGGTGCCCAGATATTTAGTCAAACATTATTCTGGGTGTTTTTTTGTTGTTGTTTGTTTGTTGCTTTTTTTGAGTTGGAGTCTCACTCTGTCGCCCAGACTGGAGTGCAGTGGCCCCTCCCAGCCGCCACATCCTGACCTGCTGGGCTCCGGCGATCCTTCCGCTTCAGCCTTCTGAGTAGCCGGAATTACAGGCATGCGCTACCACGGCTGGCTGATTTTTTGATTTATTGTAGAGATGAGGTCTTGCTGCCCAGGCGGGTCTCGAGCCCGCAGGCTCAGGCATCCACTCACCTCAGCCTCCCAAAGGCGTGGGATAACAGGCTGAGCCACCGAGCCCGGCTTAGGTGTTTTTTTTTTAAATAAGATTAACTTTTTTCTTTTTCCAGAAAGAAATTTATTTGTATCTTTTTGGAAGAAAGTATGACCTCTACATCTCATTCCCAGTCCCTACACAGAAATTCGTTTTTTGTAATTCTTCTGTACTTTCAATGTTCCTAAAATGTGCACTTTTTTTTTTTTTTTTTT
>NW_007255330.1:47895-52295 GCF_000164805.1 Carlito syrichta | reverse complement strand
TGAGGTCTTGCTGCCCAAGCGGGTCTCGAACCTGTGGGCTCAGGCAATCCACTCACCTCAACCTCCCAAAGGCGCGGGATAACAGGCTGAGCCACCGAGCCCGGCTTCACTTTTTCCACTTTTTATTTCGATTTTTACTGTGCACATCTAAGGCGTATGACATGTTTTTATATACTGATCTTGATATACATATACACAAAGAAGTGACTACTACAGCCAAGCACATTAACATAGTTGTCATCCCATATGTTTACCTTACTTTTTTATTTGTGGTAAAAGCACCTAAAATCTACTCTATTGGCAAATTACCATCATATAAGACAATATTATTAACCATAGTTCCCAGGCTGTACATTAGATTTCTTAGACTTATTCACCCTACATAGCTGCAACTTTGTACCCTTTGACTTATGTCTTCCCATTCCCTGTTCCTGTAACCACTGTTTTACTATTTCTGCATATTCAATTTTTCTCTTTTGGATTCCACATAGGTGAGATCATACAGTACTTTTCCTTCTTAGTTAAAAACAGAACTACCATGTAACCCAGTAATCCCTCTGCTGGTCATATAACCAAAGGAAATGAAGTCATCACCTTGTAAAGGTTTATAGTAACATTATTAACAATAGCCATTGTCCACTAACAGATGAATGGATAAAGAAACTGTGACACACACACATACACACACACACACACACTGGAATATTATGCAGCGCTAAAAACAAGATGCTGCCATTTGCAAAACCATGAATGAAGCTGGAGGACACTACGCCAAGTGAAAGAAGCCAGATTTGAACGCTTACATCAGCAGACTGAGTAAAGCGGATTGCCCTTCATAATGTGAATGGGCCTCATCCAATCAGTTGAAGGCTTGAAGTTTTTAAAAAGGAGGACCCGCCCCTGAATAAGAAATCTCCTGCCCGATGGCCTTCAAACGGGAACATCAGTTTTTCTTGGTTCCACAATAGTTTCTTGCCTTCAAACTCAAACTGGGACATCAGCTCTACAGATTTGAGACTTGCCAGATTCCATAATCACATAAACCAATTCCTTCCTTACATAAGTCAATCTCTCCATTTCTCTCTCTCTCTCTTTGTGTGTGTGTGTGTGTGTGTGTGTGTGTGTGTGTGTGTGTGTGTGTGTGTCCTCTACTGGCTCTGTTTCTTTGGAGTACTATAACATATATATATATAAAGTCAAATATATAAAAACAGAGAGTAGAACAGCAGTTACCAGCTTGGGGGTATAGGGGATACACACACACACATACATACACACACACACACACACACATAGAAACACAAATATGTGTATAAATACACACACATATATGCACACTTTTAAAGTATGGCTAAAGCAACAGACATGACGTGTTGAGGGAAGAGGTACAGCCATCGATTGCCTTCAAGAATTGAGATAGGGAATGGAACTGAGTGAAGCTGTGGGGTGACAGGAGACAGCCCCACTTACTGAGCTGGAATTTGTATTTTAGTGAAATCACCGTGTTATTCACATGCACATTCAAATGGGAGATGTGCTGGTGTCATCCAAGAAGATCAAAGACAGGAGATGGAGGAACATCTACGGTTAAGAGCTCCACAGACAGAGGAAGCCAGAGAGGGAACCCACAAGGAATTAGAAGCTAAAAGCATTGGGAGAAAAGTCAGTATCTTAGTCTGTTTAGGCTGCTAAACCCAAAATGTGAGTGGCTTACAAACAACTGAAATGTACTTTTCACAGTTCTGGAGGCTGTGAAGGTCAAGATCAAGGTACCGGCATATTTGAAGTCTGGTGAGGGGCCTGTTCTTTACAGATGGTGACATCTTGCTTGTCCTCAATGATGAAAGGGACAATCAAGCTCCCTTGGATCAAACCTATAACGTCATCACCTCCCAAGGCCCCACCTCTTAATACCATCGCCTTGGGAGCTAGAATTTCAACATATGAATTTGGGGATGACATAAACATTCAGACTATAGTATTCACTATCTAACAACAGATGGGTAGGACACTTGTTTAAAACAGAATTTGCCAGGGTATGGTGGTGCATGCCTACAGTCCCAGCTACTCAGGAAGCTGAGGTAGGGGGATTGCCTGAGCCCAGGAGGTTGAAACTGTAATGAGCTGTGATTGTGTCCCCTGCACTCCAATCTGGGCAATAGAGTGAGACCCTGTCTCAAAAAACAAAGAAAATTAGAACAACAAGAAAAGCAAAAGCAAAACAAAACCCAGATAAGTAATAAAACAATTGCACTTAGGTAACAGGGTGATACAAGGACAAATTTAGCTATTTTTAGTTTGGTTTTAACTATGTTTGGCTTTTAGTTTTTTGTTTGTTTTTTAGCAACTCTAGATTTTCTACAGAATTTTGACAATATTACCTTTCTCTGCTCTCCAGCCCCCACAGTCAAACATCTGGGGCTCTTCTTACCTCTTGGGGTAGTAAACTGCTTTTAATATGTGAGTGATTTAGAGTAAGTGAAGAGAACTTGGAGATAGGAGTAGACTGTCCTTCAGACCATCTCTATGCTGTAAAGTCTATCAACCAACAAAATGAATACGTGGTATTGGACCTGAGAGTGAGGGTTGAATAGTCAAGTAAGCCACCACCTAGAGGTGGGATCGCCCAAGACTGAGAGGGTATGATGGTTGCAGACCCATTTGCAAGGTGCTTCTGATGCAGCAGGGCAGCCTGGGGACGCTCTCCACGCTGAGCTTGGCTGGAGTATGTGTGTGTGCAAGTGTATGTGTGCACGTGGGTGTACAAGTGCATGTGTGTGCCTGTGTGTGTGTGGTGGTGGGGAAGCAGAGTGCTGCTCAGTGCTACCTTGGAAGCTTCTCCCTCCATAGGGCTGAGAACCAGGTCCTCTCCTGGCATTATGTAAGCCCAGGGCTTCCTGTGAATCCAAAGAAGGGGAGATAGGAAGCACAGGGAAAGTGCATCCAATGGACTCATCTTGCTTTGAATTAAGAAGAGAAACCAACGTGATATTTATTGCACTTGAAGTGTTGTGGAGAAATGAATGTCTGTTTCCTTCAACTATTGTCTTGCCCTCTATTGGCAGAGTGGTTTCATGTCTAGGTATCTACTGGCAATGGTTTCCAATAGGTTAACTTCACATTTGCTTAAACTCCCCATTTCCTGACTCTGTCCCATACATAAAGAGAAGAAAAATAGAATAGAAAGTATGCAGGAGCCTGGAGACCCAGAAGTTCTAACACCATCTTTATTTCAAAATAGCCATATAACTTGGGGCAAGGCATTGACTCTTGCGGCCTCTGTTTCCACTTTTGTGAAATGAAGAGCTAAGATGAGACAATTTCGAAGTCTTTTATTAGCTCCATCAACCTCAATTCTATAATTCATAACCAAGACAATCCATGTAGAAAGGTCTGAAAATCATGTAGCTGGAGAACAAAACTTACCAGTTTGGCCACACACTTGTCCATCAATTCAATATTCAAGTTTTTTGGCTAAACATTGTCCACAATATGGGCAGCCAGGGGAACAATAATTGAGAGGTAATCAGATGGAAGAAGGTCATTAACCCTGACACACCTGCCTAGGATAGGGATCCAGTGTTCCCACTGGCTGGGCAGACCTCCTAGCTTAGCGCTCTTTACACCGCAGGGGTCCTTGCACACCAGGCTGCCTATGGCTCTTAACAACTGCACCTGTGTGGAGGGGCCTCTGTGTCTCCAGCCCTCACACCTGCCCCACTGGTTTCAGCTTCAAAACATTACCTAACATCCTCCCTTCACTCTCTACCAGGTTAGGTTCGCTTATTACATGCTCATAGCATCCTTTGCCTTCTGTCCCAGAGTTATGGCAAATATACAGTGATTTGCCTTTTTTTTTTTTTTTTTTTTTTAATTAATCAGTATTTTTATTATAGTTTTGTGGGGTACAGTTAAGGGTTAGGTGTACAATTACGTTTCATTCAGACACCCTGTTGATAAGAGGTGTTTTCCCAGCCCCAGACAGATATTTGCTACTGTTAATCCCCTCCCCCTCCCCCCCATAGTTTCCCAGTACCGTCAGTCATTTTCTTACAGTATTACATTGGATGTTCCAGGTCCATTATATGAGTGAGAACATGTGATATTCTGATCTTTGTTTCTGTGTGAGGTCACTCAGTATTATAGACTCTAGTTCCATCCAGGTTGCTGCAAAATTCATGATTTTGTTCTTTTTTATGGCTGCGTAGTATTCCATCGTGTATATGTACCACATTTTTTTAATCCAGTCCTCTTTTGATGGGCAGCATGCTTGTTTCCAGGTTCTTGCTAGTGTGAACAATGCTGCGATAAACATACGTGTGCAGGTATCTTTTTTATAGAGTGATTTGTGTTCTTCAGGGTATATTCCCAGTAGGGGGATTGCAGGGTCATATGGAAGG
>NW_007255330.1:23211-46856 GCF_000164805.1 Carlito syrichta | reverse complement strand
TTTTTTTTTGAGTTGGGATATCATTGTGTTGCCCAGGTTGGAGTGCAATGGCATGATCACAGCTCACCACAGCCTTAACCTCCTGGGTTCAGGAGTCCCTCCACCCCAGTCTTCTGAGTAGCTGCGTCTATAGGCATGCACCACTCCACCCGGCTAATTTTTTTTACTTTTTGTAGAGATGAGATCTCACTATGTTGCCCAGGCTGGTCTCAAGCAATCCTGGGCAACTTGGCGCGATCTCGTCTCTACAATAAATCAAAAAATTATCTGGGTGTGATGGTTCATGCCTGTAGTTCCAGCTACTTGGAAGCCTGAGGCAGAAGGAACACCTGAGTCCAGCAGGTCGAGGCTGCAGTGGTTGTGAGTGTGCCAATGCACTCCAGCCTTGGTGGCAGAGTGAGACTCCGACTCACAAAAAAAAAGAAAAAAGCACAGGTACTAGAGAAGCTAGATGCTAGAGGAGAGGGAGCAGCAGGCACATTGGCAATGACCTGTTGCTGTGACCTGGCCCCTTTTCCCTGGTCCTTCCTCTGGTTGTTTGCTAACGCTCAGTGTGCACTTTATGAATATGCACTGGGGCCCACCTGGAGGAAGTCTGCCTGTTTGCAGAAGGTCTTTGCCCCATGTCATGCCCCATGATCTTCCCCCCATGTATTCAAGACAATGATCTCTCACCTCTCACCCACCTTCATGAATGTCATGGACCCCAGAACACGGGCAGTCAAGCTGGAGCTACACGGTATGGTATTTCTTCCGTGGACTCCATTCAGAATCGCCTCTCGTTCCTGACTCAGCAAGTCCATCTCTGCCCCAGATACGGGTTATGTAACCGGAGGCCAGCTTTGATCCACCCGTGCCAACCTCTAGGTCCATTTCCAAAGCCCAGGTGTCCTTCGCCTCCATCTCCTCTCTTGCCTGGAGCTGTGTTCCCAAACATGCACGCCCCGTCTGCTGCTCGCTCTCTCTCTTCCATGCCCACAGCTCCCTCTTATTTAATTGTTTTTTTCCAAAATCCATAAGGTTTGGTATCTCTGTTTTAAGATAAAGCAGAATAAACAGTTTTTGCCAAAACAAAAATTAGCTAAGCTATCTTTTTTAGAAAATATAGTTTATTTAAAAACTAAGTTAGAAAGGGATAGAGAGAGAGAGAGAGAAACAGAGAGAGAGAGAGAGAGAGAGAGAGAGAGAGAGAGAGAGAGGAGATTCACTTCTTCAAGGTAGGGGAGGGGGCCAAAGTTTAAGAAAACATGACCTGGCCGGGCTCGGTGGCTCAGCCTGTAATCCCACGCCTTTGGGAGGCTGAGGTGAGTGGATTGCCTGAGCCCGCGGGTTCGAGACCCACCTGGGCAACTTGGTGAGACCTCATCTCTACAATAAATCAAAAAATCAGCTGGGCGTGGTAGCGCGTGCCTGTAGTTCCGGCTACTTGGAAGGCCGAGGCGGAAGGATCACCAGAGCCCAGCAGGTCGAGGCTGCGGTGGCCGGGAGCGGCCACTGCACTCCAGTAAAAAAAAAAAAGAAAACGTGGCCTGGCCATGGCTTGAAGAGCACATGGCCACACCATAGCTTAGCAAGGCAATGGCTCCTTTTTTTTTTTTTTTTAGCCTTATGATGTCATGAAAGCAAATTCTCAGAGACTGAATGGCTCAAGGTACTTTTTAATAATTCTTTTACTTGTTCATTCTAGTTATCATAGCTCAGAGGAAATGCATTCCCAAGAGACTTTCCTCAACCTCTATTGGTCGTTTATTTGATTTAGAAAAAGTCGAACATTCTCCAAACCAGCTGACAGCACAGAGAATGTGTGTAGAAAGAGCTGGAGAATTTGTCTGCGTGGGGAACATCTTTGCTTCTTCTCAGGCCGTCTCGGCCCTCTCCAGTTCTCTAACCGGGCAGGTCGTAGAAGGGTCTCCCAGTTCCAACGCACCGAGCGCGCTCCACCTGGTCGTCCGATGCCCTCTGCAGGACGACTCGATTTTGGCTCCACTGTATCAAGAGCTCCCTGGAGTCAGGCTCCTTCAAACTTTACAAAATCAGAGCTTGATCTTGTGACACTGTGAACAGTACGTATAATTAGCCCTCAAAGTCCCATCTGTTTAGAGTTTAGGATTGGTTTTCATGCTACTAAATATCATTAAAAATGAGGCTCTAATAGGGCTCTAATATTCTGATTTTAATTTACTTTTTTAAAAACACCCTTGGAATGGTCAACTAATTACTTTCTTCTTTTCTTTTTTTCAGAATCTTTTTTTTTTTTTTTGAGTTGGAGTCTCACTCTGTCACCCAGACTGGAGTGCAGTGGGGAGCGGCCACTGCAATCTCGACCTGCTGGGCTCTGGCGATCCTCCCGCCTCAGCCTTCCAAGTAGCTGGAACTACAGGTGCGCGCTACCACACCCGGCTAATTTTTGATTTATTGTAGAGATGAGGTCTCGCCAAGTTGCCCAGGTGGGTCTCGAACCCGCAGGCTCAGGCAATCCACTCACCTCGGCCTCCCAAAGTCCTGGGATTACAGGCTGAGCCACCGAGCCCGGCCTTTCAGAATCTTCACCCCAAGTGTATATTTTTATTTGATCACCCTTATTGAAGAGAAAACAACGGAGCAGGTTAGGTGAAAGAGTAGACGGAACTGTGGTAACAATAAACCAGGTGTAGGTCTGGTTTCTGGCTATGTATTGCATGGCCCTGAAAAACCATTTACTCTGCTGGGTTTCAGCATAAAATTCTGCAAAATAAAGGGACTCTGATGATACCAAAAATGTCCTCTTGCTCCGAAAATTATCACCTCGTGCTTACTCCCAGCTTGTCCTTCTCTGTGAATATTTGCTGCCTTTTTTTTTTTTAAAGTCGTACACATTAGTTTTATTTGCTACTTTGCCTTTTGTGATCTTTGATGGTCGAATTTATGGCTCTGTTATATATGCTATATTCTCTTAAACAGAGATCAAAGCTTTGAAAGACAATGACAGTCATTATGGTCATGTTTCTAAATTAAAAAAAAAAAATTTCTTTTACTGTCCTCTTCCCAAATTATTTATAGCTTAGATGTTTTCTTCATTCTGTAGGTTTTGTTTTGTATTTAGTATTAGAATTAGTCTCTTAGCCAGGAACAATAGTTAATGACATTTACCATCTAACGATAAAAAACACTTATTGAGTGCCAACTATGTTTCAGGCATTCTGCTAGCTGCTATGAATAGCAAGACAGGCAGATCCTGAACTTTGCAGACAAAGGCTAAGGGAACGTGCGGCTACCGACCTCTCTCTATTCCTGCTCTACCCCCAAACATGCTGAATCTATCCTCCCTGATATGGGCCAACATCCTAAAGCAAAGGAACATTATCTTCAGACGTAATGTTGTTCTGTTGTGTACGTGGGGCAAACGGACTTAATCCTTACATGGACGCCTCCGCTTCCTCACCTGTGAAATAAAACTGTATGTATGGGGCCGGGACTGGGCTACACAATTCTCAGCTGCTTCCTAACTCTTTCAGGTCTGTGGTTTGGACTTATAGTTCGATTATACAGTGCTTTCAAGAATTGTTAAGACATGGGACTTTATTTCTTCATAAAGACCAGCAGGAATGGAGTGAAATCCACTGAGGCTTCCACTGTAGGAAAACTAAATACACATCCAGTCATGTCTGTTTTCGATCGACAGAGGTCTACTGACTAACAAGTCAAGGCCGCAGGATCAGTGGAATACAAACCCACTTTATTAAAACAGGGGCACATACATTCAAAAATGAATCTCACATCTGGTTGATTGTGAAGATTATAATTATCATTTAAAAACTATGGTGAAATAAAATTGAATGAATTCATCATCAGAAACCTCAACTATAAGTGATGCTAAAGGAAATTCTTCAGGTAGGAAGAGAATGATGCCACTTGGAAATGGAAATGTGGCTCTACACAGAAGAATAAAGAGCTCCAGAAATGGCAGCCACATCAACACAAGTTTCATTTGCAGATTTCATTTAAGCTCAGGGTAATCAATGAAGAAATGGAGAGTAGAGACCTGGCAGCAGGTATACTGATCATTCAGAGAAGGAGTAACTGGCAACCCAACACTTAGGGAAGAGAACAGGAAAGATAAAATTTATTGGGAGATTTCTCAGTGAGGGTTATCGAGAGAAACAACCAATAGGATAGCTAGGCAGTCAGGCTGACAGATAGACAGGCAGACATAGATAAATATATGTATCTACATCCATAGCTCTAGAAAGAGATCTCTTATAAGGAATTGGCTCATGTGACCGTGGATGATGAGAAGTCCTACAACCTGCAAACTGGAGACCGAGGAAAGTTGGTATGTATATTCCAGTCTCTGGAGGTTTGAGAACCAGGAGTACTGATGGTTTAAGACCCAGTTTGAGGACAGGAGAAGACCAATGTCTCAGCTCAAGCAGGGAGGCAGAGAGCATGAATGCTCCCTCCCTCTGCCTTTCTATTCTGTTTGGGCCCTCAGCAAACTGGATGAGGTGAGGCCCACCCACATTGGGGAATGGGCAATCCACTTTACTCAGTCTACCAATTCAAATGCTAACCTCATCTGGAAACACCCTCACAGACACACAGATGCTTAGCTCAGTCTCGGGGCACCCATGATCCAGTTAAGCTGACACAAAAATTAACCATCACAGAGAGGAAAGACAAGCAGAAGGTGAGAAGAAATCGTTATTAAATTCTGACAGGCTCATGTCAATCAGTTTTGGTCATCAAGAAGAGATCAAATGAGGCTCAGGGTACACTTGGAGAAGGTTCAGGGAACTGAGATATGTCTTTAAAGATTTTTGTCTAAATTGAGTAAAATAGAATTTTATTATCAGACTAGAAAAAGTTTAAATTGAATCACCTACTGTTTTCTTATTATTTCATAGATATTGTCCTGTTCTTCCAAAACCAGATAGGTCCTGGAAGGTTCACTCTGTACATCCTCTGAGGCTGGCACTCACCGAACAAATGCATTTTGTTTGAATCTTTGATAAATTAATTTATATACAAATGAGTCAAGTTCTCATTCTGTTGCCCAGGCTGGAGTACAGTGTCATGATTATGGCTCTCCACAGCCTCCAACTCCTGAGCTCAAATGATCTTTCTGCCTCAGCCTTCAGAGTAGCTGGGACTACAGGCACATACCACCATGCCTAGCCAATTTTTTTATTTGTTGAGATGAGGTCTGACTATGTTGCCCAGGCTGGTCTTGTACTCTTGGGCTCAAGCAATCCTCACACCTCTACTTCTCAAAGTGCTGGGATTATAGGCATGAGCCACTGTACCCAGCCACAAATTATATTTGTATTTAATACAAATTATGTTTTCTCTTATATTTGTACTTACTGACATCACCAACCATAACAATGAATAGTAAAATTTAAGCTAAGAGTTAAAAATGTTAATGTTTCTTAGGAAGACATTAAATAGCAATTTTTAAAACACCATAACAAGTTGAGAGAGTCTACAGATTAGAGGAAAAGGTATTTTTGTACCTTTAATGGCATTTTTTCAGTTTGTCAAACAAGGGGTATCACATCTTCATTTAACACTGGATCCTGCAAATTATGTAGGCAACCCTTCGTGAGAAAAGCAGAAAATGATGAAAAAATTAAACTTGAAGCAATGACAGAAAACTGAAATTAAACGATTTCTGCAGAGAATTACAAAAAAAGGTGTTTATTCATTCTGAAAGAATAATATACTATAACTTTCTCAATTATCTGAATCATTTAAACAAAGCACTTTATTTCCCATTCATTTGGCGCTGGGAGGAGGGAAAGTCCTAGGTTATTTCAAGAACCCGATGTCTGTAGTAGCAACAAGTCGTGCACTAGGGGGCAGCAGCTACCGTCCATCAACCTTCCAGATCTCCAAACCCTTCCTCGAAGAGATGCTGAGGAAATGAGAGGCTCGTTACCTAAGAAGTTTGCTTTTTGTTCTGCATATTAATTTACTTTGCTGCATTGTTTTGGAAAGAGAACGAGTCACTTACTCCAAAGATTTAAGATATTTCTTTGCAAAAAAAAAAAATAGCAGCAAACATCTTTTATCTGTTCACACTCCATGTCTCATTTCGAAAGTGATAAACTAACATCGTCTGAAGATCTTCTTAAACTTAGTTTCTCTGTACAGTCTGATAGTAATTGGTCATTTTTATCTACTATGAATTTGTATCAAAAGAAACAATTCATTTTACTGAGGCTACTAAACAGCTATTACACGACAACAATTTTGTACTTGATGCAGAGTGAAGATTTTAGTCAAAGGATTAGTAAACCATTACAAAATCCGCATTAAGTCACTCTCTTTGGTTTGAATTATTGAAGAATCAGAATGTCCTAAATATGAACAAGAATCCAAAAGTCCAGGCTTTACAACAGATAGTTTGTGGAGATGGCTATATTTGCAAAGTTATAGAAAGTTATTCAGTTAGTACAGAGATAAGAGTAGCATTGCCCTGCGGATGAGTTGGCTCAAACATCGCTTGCAATAGAGTCATTTGTTTCAACGTGATTTTCCAAATAAAATTTTTATGAAAAGTAGATTGAAAGTTCTATAAAACGATATGCCAAGAAACCACTGTTGTGAATTCCACGCTCTTTGGCAAGACTTAATAGAGAAGTTCCTTTTATCCCAGCTTACCGCAAACCTGCAGGGTGGCGGATCTCAACTGAGATGGTTCCATCCACTATAGGGTATTTGGAAATTGCAGGAGTGTTTTTGGTGGTCTCAGTGACTAGAGGAATTACTTCCATTTGATATGCTAGAGAAACATTTGATAGCAGGAAAAAATAAAAAATGAGCAAAGGACCTAAGCAGACATTTTTCAAAAGAAAACATTCAAGTAGACGATAGGTTCACGAGAAAATGCTAAACTGCACTAGTCACTACGAATGCACATAAAACCACAGTGAGATATCACCTCACACCTCTTAGGATGGCTATTAACAAAAAGGCAAAAAGACAGCAAGTGTACAGAAAAGGGAATCCTTGTACACTGTTAGTAGGAATGTAGATTAGTACAGCCATTGTGGAAAATGATGTGTAGGTTCCTCAATAAACTAAAAATAGAACAACCATATGATTAAACAATCCACTTCTGGGTATATATCTAAAAGATGGAAATCAATATGGCAAAGAGATATCTACACTCCCACGTTCACTGAAGCACTCCTCACAATAACCAAGACATGGAAGCAACCGAGGTGTTCATCAACAGATAAATGGATGAAGAAAAATGTGGTATATATACAGTGAACCACTATTCAGCCTTAACAAAAAAGGAAGTTCTGTCATTTGTGACAACATGGATGAACCTGGAAAACATTATGTTAAGTGAAATAAGCCAGTCATAGAAAGACAAATACCAAATGATCTCACTGCTGTATGGACTCTGAAAAAGTCCAATTCACAGAAGTAGAATAGAGTGGTGGTTACCAGAGGCTGGGTGGGGCAAGGAGCAATGGGAGGGCATGAGGAGATGTTGGTCAAAGTTTCGTTTAGGCAGGAGCGATATGTTTTACAGAGCTATTATTGTTAATAATAGCTATTATTGTTAATAATAATGTATTGTATTTTGCAAAATAGCTAAGAGAATACATGTCAAATGTCTCATCACAGAAAGGGATAAGTGGCCGGGCATGGCAGCTCACATCTGTAATCCCAGCACTTTGCGAGGCTGAGGCGGGAGGACTGCTTGAGCCCAGGAGTTCAAGACCAGTCTGGGCAACATAGCAAGACCTTGTATCTACAAAACAATTAGATGGACCATGGTGGCACATGCCTGTAGTCCCAGATATTTGAGATACTAAGGCAGAAGGATCACCTGAGCCCAGGAGGTTGACCCTGTGGTGAGCTGTGATGGTGCTACTGCACTCCAGCCGGGGCAATAGAGTCAGTCAGACTCCCACCTCAAAAAAAAAAAAAAAGATAAGTGAGGTGTTGGATATACTAATTAGCTTGGATTAATCATTACATATTGTATGCATACATCAAAACATCATATTGTACCCCATAGATATATAAAATTATGATCTGTCAATTAAAAATAATATTCATTTTTAAAACATGGTAGACGACTAGGGATGTCTTACAGTGCAAAGGTCAGCCCCAAACAATGAAACTTATTGTCTCACGTCTTTCACAATTTTTAATGCTGCATCTGTTTTACATATAAGCACACATTATTTTTAGCATGGTTTTAATTAAATTGAGTATTCCAAGAATACAACTAAGAGGTGAACTGAGGGAAGACTGCACTTTATTTCATTCAGAAATTTACCAAGAGTTGTTAATTTTAACCTGAAGTACATGTCACCGGGAGCATCTCAGCTTATGGGACTGAGTCACCCATAGAACACATTGCCAACAGTCTGTGTTTGTAGGTCTTAATTTATGGTTCTAAGTGTACATTTAAGTATACTTTTCCAGTCTTCATTCAAAATATCAAATGTTAAAAGATGAGTCAACTTGAAGATTTTCCTGCAACTCTTAAAACCCAACATACTATCAATGTAAGAATCGATTTCATGACTAAGTATTACTAAGTACCTCCTAGGTGTAAGGCATCTTGCTATTAAATAGATGATCTAAATCACACCAAAATCATCGCTGCACTAAGGAAAATCTCTTTCTGGAGGAAAAATGGATATTATAATAGGAAACAAAATAACTGACTAAGTGAAATTTTTAATTAGATATTTTGGAAGCATTTAATTTGTAGTTCACTCATATTGGGCAGGTTAGGTCCCAAAAGTCAAATAAGAGTAGATATGCAAGAAAAAAAGATGCTAAAACTTTAAAAAACAATTTTCACATCAAGAGAAATAGAGCAATGAAAAACTCTCAAAATGGATAAATAAAGTGGTAAGACTTTATTTTTGGCTCAAGTGTATATTTTTTAGAATCAGAATTATAATTACTGACTATTAAATTAGTTGTCTTAAAATGTCATTTGCATGACTACCTGCAATCAAATTATTCACAGTAAGTTTATGACTAGTATTAGAAAGAAATGGTCCTTTGCAATTATTAGAAACAAATTAAATGATATTATGAATATCCCTCTCTCTCACAATGTCTGTAGTAACAAGAGGCAAAATAGCCTCATGAAATGCAGCGGTACGACTAGGAGCAAGTTGCTTAACCTCTCAGAGCCTAAGATTCCTTCTATGGCAGCACTTACCTCATAAATTAAATGAACTAGTAGATGTTATGTATATGCTCAGAACAGTGCCCAGCATATATACTAAGAGACATAAAGCAAATAACAGCCATTGTCCTATCTCTTTTCCATGCTAGAAGCATAAAAACTGCTATGGGAACAATTGCCTAACGTTGGAGGGGCAGTCTAGACCTGACTGAACAGTCAAATGACTGGCTTAGCGCTTCCATGCTTCAAACGTGTAGGAGATACCAACCAGTCTTAGTGTCATTAATGGTGTTTGACAGCCTAGCAATCCTAGAATGTTCCTAAAAGTTATAATTCAAGTTGCTCTAGAGAGGAATATTGGAGATCTGTATAGATTTCAGATACAGTTATTGAGTTTGTTACCCAGCAACAGACTGAAATTCCAGAAGTTTGAATGCTCACATTAGCAAAGCAACTTCCTGATAGATAGCTATTGACTCTGACCCAAGAACTCATGATCCTCTGACCCAGAAAAAATGTAGGTGAGAACTGATTAGGTGGCAAGATGCCAAGAACGCTAGTTTTACAACCTGTCAGGTAAGGGAGTAAGTGGTGGCTAAAGGTTGGTCACATTGTCTGGGGAGAGTAGGAAGATCAGGGCCATTGTATTTAACAGAGAAGCATCAGCGTAGCACGGGAACGCAGCTCTGCAGCCCAACAAAGAGCCTGGTGCCATTGGGTACACTGGCCCACAATGCCAAATGAAAGCTTCATCTATCTGCCTTCCTTCTAGTCTTTTCTCAGTATTGCGTGACCACTGAACTCACCCAAAAGACACGCAAGAGGTTTTAGGCAATGTCATTCAATTCTTATAACCATCCTACAAAGGTGCTACTCTCATTAAAATCACCCTCTTTACAGATGAGGAAACCAAGTACAGAAGTAACTTGCTTAAGTTCACAAACTCCAAGACTTTCCGATTCCACGCTCTCTACTTCTATGCTGGATGGCCTCCTATGGACCAATGATAATGAATGTTTGTTTAGGGCTTTGATATTCATAAAACTCTGACCCACAATACTCTAAGGTGAACCTTATCTCATCACCATGTCCATTATATACATAGGGAAACAGATAAAAAGATGCATAAGTGATTTTCTTCCCCCAAGCTTATGCAAGTAGGTGGCAGAGGCAGGATTTGAACCCCAGGTCTTCTGAATCTAAGTAGAATTTGCAGTAGGAGTACTCAAACAGAATGGGGTGAGCTACGCTAAGTACAAAGCTTAAGGGAGGAGAGTTCTGTGCTCAGGACCCTAGACTATTTTTGCCCTTGCTTTGTTTGCCTGGACTATGCTTTCACATGAATACAGTGATCTGATGATGACTTGCATTACTGTTTCTGCAGTTGTACAGTCTAGATACATTACTTTTCTCTAGAGGACATATAGGGTTTGCATAATCTGGTTGTGACTTCTCTGTTGAAGATGAATACTGGAGAGAGCACAAGTGAATTTAAGCAATATCCTTAGATTAACATATCAAGAATATTCAGCTCCGCTTGAAAATCCCGCTACATTTGATAAGCAAATACTATCCAAGATGTCAAGGCCCAGAAAGAGATCAAAAGACAAGAATCTTCCATCCTCTGTGTTATGGACTGGATGTATATGTCCCCCAGAATTCACACATTTAAATCTAATTCTTGATGGAATGGTGCTTGAACATGGAGACTTTGGAAGATAATTAGGTCATAAGGGTGGAACCCTCATGAATGGGATTAGTGTCTTTATAAGAATAAGTCCCAGAGAGCTAGCTCACCCTCCTTCTGCCATGTGAGGCTACAATGAGAAGTTAGCAGTGTGCATCTGGAAGACAGCCTTCACCAAGAACCTAGCCCTGCTGACACTCTGATTTTGTACTTCCAACCTCCAGAACTGCAAGAAATTAGTGTTTGCTGTTTAAGCCACTCAGTTGATGGCATTTTGTTGAAGCAGCCACGCTGACAAGACATTCCTGGAGGACAAACTTCTCTGAGTATTGGGGACAATGTCACTTGCAGACTCATTGCACTACTTTTATCTAATAGCCTGTTGCTAGTTACGGATTTCAGAAGGTCTGATAATGGGAGGAAAGGTGAATCTTCAGGAGATTGTGCAGTTTAAGGAAGAAGATAACCAATGTTAAGACAACTCTGCCAAAGCTTATTCCACTGAGCTGGTCCTGAGACACTGTGTTGCCTGGTCTCATAACACTGATGGGCATCATAAGGAAGTTCCGAGAGCTCAGTTGATGACTGCAACCATACAGAGGCCTCAGCTACTAAAGGAAGCAGAGAGTTACTGAGACCAGTTACTTCACACCCGTTTTCTATTTTCCCTCCTATAGGGTACTGAATATATCCTGTATCCTTCTAGAAGACTACTTTTTCCCCATTATAAAACAAGGTAAAACGTTTCAATTATATATTCTTTTAGGCTCACTTTTAAAATTTATTTAAGTTCCTCTAGTTATTTTATTGTCAATTTTTAATAAATGTAGAGTATCTTCATGAGATAAGAGTTCCTCTAAAATACTTTCAACCCGTGAAGTAAAAGGTAATGAGATGCTTTCCTCGAGGACATAATACATGGTCAACACCACCAAATTTGACTAATTTCCAATATTAAAGGCATAAAACATGTAGCAGGGCCATTCATTTTATTTATTATTATTATTATTATTATTATTATTATTATTATTATTGAGTTGGAGTCTCAATCCTTCACCCAGGCTGGGGTGCAGTCAACCTGCTGGGCTCCAGTGATTCTTCCACCCCAGTCTTCCAAGTAGCCGGAACTACAGGCATGTGCTACCAGTTAATTTTTTTCTATTTATTGTAGAGACAAGATCTCACCAAGTTGCCTGGGCAGGTCTTGAACTTGCCATCTCAGGCAATCCACATGCCTCGGCTTCCCAAAGTGCTGGGATTACAGGCTGAGCCACCGAGCTAGGCCAGGCCATTCATTTTATGAGTGGGCGGTTGAGTGAATACATTTTTAAAATATTTACCAAATGCCAGGCATGGTGCTAGGTACTGAGGATACTCGAATTAATTATTAACCAGGATGCAATACCCACCCTTGACATCAATTTCAAGAACAGGAACAATAAATGTAAGTACAACAGAAGTATTGCAAGTGGGGACTTTTGGGGACATTTCACAAATAGAAATTAGGAGGTGTTCTTTTTGTCCTACTCTGTTTTGATTACTTTGTTCTCTGTGCGAGCTGGTGAACATGTATTCTCCCTGCATGAGAGAAAAGGGGAAGTCATTCACTCCAAACCAATCACACATGCCTTAGGCAGAAACTGTCAATGTTAAGACAATCATACCCAGTTTATCCAGACCCAGATAGAACTGAAGGAAAATGTTCTCTGAAATGTGGTCCCTGATGCTTGGTAACAGTGCTTTGGAGCTTCACGGATGTATAAATGGCCAGTCACCTTCACATCTGCCAAAATATACATTCCCTGACAGTCAGAAAGACAAAATGACCAAAACCACTAATGTGGGGAGTTGAGTATTAAAAATTCCAGTTGTCTTGCAGGATGACTCTAAATCTGACAAGAAAAATCAGCATATCAGCTGCAACCAACTTCCCAGGAAAAGAATCCTAATCTCCAAAAGGCAGATGTTAGAATGATGACTGCTTATAAAGGAATATGTCCTTACTGACCTTCAAAATGGCCAGAGTCATGGCAAGCCACCTCATCAGGTCTGATAACTAGCCCCTGGACTGGGCGATCTGGGGATGGTTAGTCAGGCCGACTATGTGAGTGCGGGCCTTATTGGTGAAGTAGCCAAAAAATGAAGATGCTCCCAAACTGCTTTTGGGGTGGGTGGAATTGGGTAGTGGGGGACCAAAGTTAGAGCTGAGCACCTAATTCCTCAATTAGAAAAAGGTCAAGGTGATTATCTTACTCCAAGCTCGAGTAGAGGTGCACTCAGTCTGATTTCACAATAGAGAAGGCAAATCCTCTTGTTGCGAAATCCTCTCCTCTGGTTCATTCCTTGCTCGTTCTGTGTGAGGCTTACTGGCCTCTTTACTGTTCCTTGGACATATCACACATGCTCCTCGTGCTGGGCCCTTGCACTTGCTGCCTAATGCTCTTCCCCCCGATTCCCTCATGGCCCCCCCTTACCTTCTTCAAGTCTTTGCTGAAATTTTGCTATCTCAATGAGGCCTGCGGTATTAGTTTTCTGTTGCAGCCATAACAAATTAACCACAAACTTAATGGCTTAGTATATGTAGGATGAATTCCCATATACACTTCATGTGGCATTAAACACTGCAGATTCATTATCTTAAAATTCTGTAGGCCAGAAGATCAGGGTGGGTTGCATCAAACTATAAGCAAGGTGATAGCAGTCTGTGTTCCTTTCCGAAGGCTTTAGGGGAGGCTCGTGATAGGACCAAGCTCCCTGTTTCCTTGCTGTCAGCTGAAGACTGTTCCTGGCTTCTGGAGACCTCCTGCATTCCTTAGACCTGGCCCCATCTGCAAAGCCAGACAGGTGGAGTCCCTCTCACACTTCAAGACTTCCTTCCTTCTTCTTCTTGTTATGAATGGCATTTATTTAGTAGCTTTAGCATTTGTATTAAAACAGGATTGCATATAATAAGAAAAATCACTGCATTATAAAAATTCATGCATTTCTAAAATTGGAATAAAATCAGTAAACACATACCATCTTTGTTTCTCTAGAGATAGATGCTACTTATCTTGGTAGAAATAAAATGAAGTGGCTAATATTTACCCAGTTTGAAAGGGTGTTTAAGGAAAGGTATATTAAGGACACCCATTAGTTCCTATTTTGGGTGATACATTTTGAATGAGAAAACTACAGAGGGGAAGTGGCCATCTTATGGCATAACACCAGTGGGAACATGATCTCCACAGGACCTGTCATTGGTGATGTTAACCACAATTACTTGGTTAAGGTGGTGGCTTTCAGCTTGCTTCACTGTAAACTTATTACTTTTCAAACTTTTAAAAATTTATTTATTTATTTATTTTCTGAGTTGGAGTCTCGGGTTGGAGTGCAGTGGCCCACTCACAGCCACCCCAGCGTCGACTTGTTGGACTCCAGCAATCCTTCCACCTTAGTCTTCTGAGTAGCCGGAACTACAGGTGTGCACTACCACACCTGGCTAATTTTTTGTTACTGTAGAGACGAGGTCTTGCCAAGTTTCCTGGGCTGGTCTTGCACCCACAGGCTCAGGCAATCCACTTGCCTCCCAAAGTGCTGAGATTACAGGCTGAACCACCAAGCCTGGCCTTAAAATTTATTTTTATTTTAAAGATGAGGGGTACAATTCAAGGTTAGGAATACAAACAGTCATTGTATAGGTAAAGTTTAGGCCTCCCTTTAGTCTCCACTTCACCTGGTCTGAGATCAAGTACCCATATTGATGAAGTATGCCCCTCCCACCCTCCTCTGGCAGTTTCCCACTACTGCCAATCCCTTTCTTATAGTATTTGATAATTGTTCAGGGCCCGCTTATGTGTGAGAACATGATTTGATTCTGTGATAGATCACTCAGTATGATAGACTCTAAGGCCATCCAAGTTGCTGTGAAGTTCATAATTTTGTTCTTCTTTGTGGCTGCATAATATTTCATCGTATATATGTACCACTACTTATTACTTTTTTTAATTTCCATTCTCTAACCTTTGGAAGTGAGTCACTAGGTCCAGGCCACCTTCAAAAGGATGCATTGTTTATTCTTCATTTTGAAAAAAATTCAAATTTATAGAAAAGTTACAAAAATACTATGATGAATTCCCAGATACACTTCATCTAGATTCAACACTGATAACATTTTCCATATATGCTTTATCAAGATATCTCCCTTGCTCTCTCTACAAATATGCATAAACACATTATTGCTAATTGTATTATTATTTGGACTGAATCATTTGAGAGGAAGTTGTAGACATATAGCACTTTATCCCAAATATGTCATCATGTATATTCCAACAACATGCAGTTCTTTCATAACCATAGTACAACGACCAATTTCAAGCAAGTTAACATTAATATACATACACAAGGGAGTACCTCCCCCCAAAAAACCTGGAATTATCTTTTGGAGGGTGGTTCCCTTGTACTTCAGGCTTTCCCTACTAAGTAAGCATTCTAGGAACTCATCAGCATCGGTGTACCAGCTAGCGTTGTTGTAAAAAGCTGTGTTTGACTTCAGTGAACTTTTTTTGGAGATTCTTTCAACATGCTTGCCAATTTCACGATAGGTGATTTACCAGAACACTTTCCCACACCGCATTGAGTGTTCAGCAGTTTTTGACCAAAAACGACATGACTCCCACATCCCCCCCTCCCTATTCACCCGATCCTGTCCGAAGCGACTTTTTTTGTTTCCCCAGATGAAATAAGTCCTCAAAGCAAATGCTTTGCTGATGTGGAAGAGGTGAAACAAAAAATGGCAGAAACATCAAAATTGACAGGTCCCAAAACTGTTTTGAATGGTGCAAAAAGTGTCTCGACAGGTGTATTGCATCAGATGAAGAGTACTTAGAAGTGATTAAAGTTTAAACATGTAAGAATAAATACACAACTTTTTCCAAATAAATTCTGGGGTTTTTTGATCCTCCCTTGTATATTTGACATATAATATTACCAAATACCAGTATCCAATATGTATCCCAGCACTTCTTCTCCTGCCTATGATGGAGTATCTGGTACCAGCCCTCTTACCTTAATTGTAAGACTGGACAAAGCATCCAAGGCAAGTGTTGTCAGGCATCAGAGAACAAGCAACGCAAGGCAGAGTAGGGACGCAAGACTGCAGTCGATCCCTGAAGGCTGGGAAACATAAGAGGTAAGCCTCATGATAAACCTGGCTCTCTGCCTGGGGAAATTTTCCTGCAGTGTAGTGATCCAGAATCCAAGCAGAGCACAGCAGTGCCTGTGAGCTGAGAGGACATCAGAGGCTGGGGTCGCTGAAGTGCTGGAAACTGCAAGGCAGGGGCCCAGAGGAATGGGAGCTGTGCAGATTACATAAACAAAAGCCTGAGTTCATACTGAGACCTCTGATTCCAATCCTTCAGCGCTCGGCTTTCCCTGGTCTCTCCCTAGCCCGTATTTCTGGCTCCCTTTCCCAAAGGCAGTTTGACCAGAATAAGTCAGATTTCCATTGTCAAGTCTGCCAGCTGAGGGAAAGCCTGCCAGTGTTGAGATAGGTAAAGGGGGAGTGGACCAAGAATCATTAGTTTGAAGCCCAGACGACCGATGATGTAAAACCCAGGAAATGACAGACTGGGTAAGAGGCTGCACCAAACAGAAATGGGGGAGACGATGGCATAGTTTCCTTCTAAAGCCCCAATCAGGATACTCTTTAGCCAAAATTCCCAGTTATTTAGTTGCAGCTTCTTTTGTAAAAATTTTTAATTTTAAAGATGTGGGGTACAATTTAGGATTAGGCATACAAATGTTCATTATGTTCCCCCCAGTTTCCTACTACTGCCAATCCCGCCTCCCCCCTCCCCAGCCCCCACAGCTTATTTTCAAATGGGTTCGTTTATTACCTCTTACCACAACTTCTGCCTTTCTAAGTTCTTTGATTTGATTCATTTCTTTGTGGTCTGGGGTCCATCTTTCCATAATTTTTTCAAGAAAGATTCATGGTTTCCCTTGGTTCCATGAATTCTCAATCTTGGCTGTCTATTGCAATGAGCTTGGGAACTTCTGAAAAACTACTGACTTCTGGGCATCATCCCAGACCAATTCAATCAGGTTCTCCGATGGGGAAGATTCATGCAACAATATTAAAAAAAAAAAGTTTCCTCAAGTGAGTGTAATATGCAAATGAATATCTCCAATCTCACAGAAATTACATAAACAGGCTCTTAGGAGGAAAACAGAAACAAAAACAAAAAAACAAGGAAGTTGCAAGCAAAATTTTAAAAAGCAGCCTGGGTTGAGAACCACTGCTTCAGTCCGTCAGATTTGGGAATGTAAATTTGTTCCCTTTATGCTACAGAAACTCCTTGGATAGGTTTTTAAAAATTGCATCACTTTTTTCTTTCTTTCACGACAGTGTAGACTGGTGCTTTTCAAATTTATGTGCATCGGAATCATTTGTACATCCGGTCAAAATGCAGACTCTGATTCAATAGGTCTGGAGTGGTGATTCAGATTCTGCATTTCTAATAAGCTCTCAAGTGATGCCAGTGCAGCTGGCATACGGCCCACACTTTGGAGTAGCAACGGTATAGACCTTGCTCCTCTCTCTTTGGTAATGAAAATTGCTACAGTGGAATTTTGGGCTACTGGAACCACAATGCTGCTGTCTGACTTCTTATTTTTGGATGTTCCTATGATTTTCTTCTTATCTTTGGAATTTAGATACAGTTAGGTTCTGTATATTAACAAGGTATAGAATAAAGTTTCTCACATTGATATTACATTTACCTCTGAACTTTTTTTTTTTTTTTTAAATTCTAGTGCCTATGAGGCCTGCCTCCACAAGACTTCCTGCTCTTCCTGAGGGCTCCCCACTGGACTGACAGGATGCCTGTCCTACCTAGAGGCTAAAATTTGAGTTTCTTTGGTTATACATTTGTTGCAATAAAATGTCATTTGAGATCACTAGAATGAATTTGCTCTTTGCACTCAAAATAAACTAATTAAGACAATTAGACGCTATGGATTTTAAACCATATAATATGAAAATAAAGATTGCATGGAATGCTCTGTCAAAAAACAAAATTAATGCAAAAAAATGTAATCATAATGGTGGGTGGCAAAAAGAAAGGCAGGGGCACAGTAGAATTAACTGTTCTTCTTTTGGTCATTATTTGAACTAGTTTGATTGACAAACTCATAAATAAGAGAGAAGGTAAAAAAAAAAAGAGTGATGCCAAAAAAGAAGGGAAGAGAAAATAAAAGATTAAAATGTGATACTAAATGATGCTAGAAGACTTTAAACCAAGTAAAAGCTGAAATTAAGAAATAAGAAATCTTAAAGAAATAGTAAGAGAAAATTTTAAACCAGAATTATCAGAAATTCATAAAACAGAGGTACAACATGAACTGTAAAATAAACTGAACGAAGATTAAGGCAAGAAGATAAATTTATAAAAAGAAAACTAGAAGATTAAAATAACTAAGCTTAAATTTTTAAAAATGAAGTTACGAAGTAACTTGAAACAGATATTCTATATAAGTAGAGGCTGAAAGCCAATAGGGTAATAAGGTAAGATATATTACAATTATAAATGATAAATTAGGATATGAAGTATTTGTTTAAAACATGAAAGAGGAATTAAATAAATATAAGATGATTTATATAGACTTGGAAAAACATCATCCAAACATAAAACAATTTTTTTAAATAAAAATTTTTAAAGAGGAAAAGAAAAAAAATGACTTGAAACATACAAGAAGTAAGAGGGCTCGGTGCTTATCCGCCTTTCTTCCTAAGACAATCTTCTAATGGAGTAGTAGTGTCTTGATGGTGGAAACCAGCCAAAGGAGACAGAGAGCAATGTGACACATTCATCACGGAGGTTCCCCCTTGCTCCCCTCAGCAAGCACCAGAAGGCCAGCTTTACCAGCAGTAACCAGAGAAGACAGATAGGCGGTCTCGTACAGCAAACTCACAGCTGGATGGCACCAACCTGACCAGGAGAAACTCCCTGGTCTGCCAGCTACATTATCTCCCAGATTATCTCCTCCAAATTTAGCCTACACACAGAGTCAGGGGAAACTACTCTCTCTAGATCAATAGCCCATGAAGCCTCAGGTTTCAACAGTTGTCTCGTGTCTCTAGAAAATGTTTTAGAGACTGGCACAGCTTCTAGATTTTTTTTTGAAAGGCATTTCTTCAACAAATGTTTGTTGATCCTCTTCTTTGTCCCAGGCAGTGTACTAGACTCCAGGAATGCAATGATGAAGAAACAACAGATGCCCCCTAACAGAGAGCCAGACTCTTTGCGTGAAGAGTAGCCAAGTTTTAACAGAGTTTGAACACATTATCATTGACACAAATGGAAGCGCTGGCTTTGGACAGGAGGAGTGCCACCTTTCCCTCTTGGCTGTGGGAAGGGATGTGAGGGTGTGGGAGGAGGGAGCTAGGAAGAACTGACAGCCTGAGAGTGGAGGTTTTCCTGAGAGTGAGGAGTCTGGAGATAAGCAGAAGTCTTGAGGTAAGTGGGAGAGAGAGGTCTGGGAGGGTCATAAAGGAAATTCGAGAAGGCGCTAGAACAAGTAAACAGTCTGATAGACAGCAGCAGGAGAAACTACTGGAGGCTGGCGGTGGTGCCAGTCTGTGCAGCAGCAGCGTTAGGGCATCCAGGTGCCGGAGACACACACAATTAATTACAATACAACGTGAAGAGTCCCAATGTGACAGGATAATTTATTGAGACATTAATCAGTGTCTGTCCTCACTGTGTTTTCCCCTCCACCCATTTACAAGAACAGCTCCAGGGCTCCTAGCATCAGGGGAGTTCTGAAGAAAACCTCTTGCCAGGCCCTTTTCTTGCTGCTTTATAGCAGAGGTCTCAGAGCAGCCTTCTCCAGACTGAATACTACTTTCCCAGGTCTGTCTCATTTGTAATGAATAGTGTTTTGAAGTTTCTAGAAATAGTTGCCAACTAAAATCTAGATTTCGGGGTTTTTTTCCCTGGAAAAATGGGATGATCTAGCAATACTGGGCCTGCATTTTCACCGTACTGTAATTGCTTGGAGCTGAGTAATGCCTCTCCCTTTTTCAGGAGGCACAACCTCCAGTTCACTCTGGCCTCCACCATTCTCTATGCCAACAACACTCGTTGAGGTTAGCTGCTAGGACCCTGCAACCCTCTTTAAACCTGAAGATTATGTTAGGGGGAAGGAGTAGAGGCAGAAACAATAAGATGGCGGGGTCACAGGTATGTGCTCCTTGGGAATAGTAAAGCCCCAAAAGAGCATGCAGACATAATACCCCAAAGGCCAGGAACTCCCATTGGCAAGGACACCTATGCAGAAATGGCAGAGATGGCAAGGAGACCAAGCAGCAAGCTAGATCACTGGCAATTATCTAGAACAGTCTGAGAATGAGTTCCTTGCTATCCTAAAAATCCCAGGTCCTTGTGAAAATCCTAAAGGGGCTCAGGGGAGGTGAGGGCAGGAGACCCCACAATGACTGAGATTAATTTTCATGAGCCCTTGGGGAAGTGGCTTGAAGTTAGACTTAATGAGAGAAAATAAGAACACACATCATTTCTTGCACATGTGCATTTTAGAATAAGACGTTAAACACCAAAATGGAGATCTAAAGAAAGGGCCAAAAGCAAAGGAGTGGGTGAGGTTACGTTTTGACTAAAATAGTTATGGAAGTTTTCTCAGAGGAGGTACAATGTGGACTGAGTTTTGAAAGATAAGTAGGAGGTTAGTCTACCTAAAGACAAACATATGAGAGTGCAAAGCATATTCAGGAACTTGTGGTAGTTCTGTGCGACTAGGGCATTGGGTGCCCATATTCTGGTTGGGGGAAACAGGACAAGGGAGGGAATAAGAAGACAGGGTGAGACCAGAGGGGGAGATTCAGTCATTATGCATTCTTCAAGACTTCATGAAGGGAATCCTTGACTGTGCTTTAGTAAACACGTTTTGTGTTCAGAAAGCAAATTTTGCTGTGGTCAATGCTTGAGGAAAGAAAGACTGGACAAAGGCCATTAAGTACGTCCTTGCAACCATCCATGTAAGAGATGATAAAGGCTTAAACTATAACAATAATCATGGGAAGAGATGGAGGCTTTGGATTTCAACACTTATCCGTTGAGTTCTTACTGTGGGCCAGACATTGTGCTAGGTGTGGAGGATTTACTAATAAATAGATACTGAGTTTTGCCCTGAAAAAGCTCATTGACTGAGGGACAAAGGTCACCACTGTGGGTGGAGCCAGCCTGGAGCGGCAGTAGCTGGGATCCTAAAATCCTCCGCACAAGTGTTGTGCATTCAACATGGTTCGTGTTCAGTGGGTCCTGCTCAGTTCCGGAAACACAGGGGAAAGTTTTGAAACTCACTACTTCTGCAGGGCTATTACAGCTATTCTTGCTGACTAAGGGAACAGAGAAATGATCAGGGTCTTCCTTAATTTTAAATTTCATAGAAGGAACTTTGTTAAATGAACATTTTTAAAAAACATAAGCTAGAATCATTTGGGCTAAGGCGAAATTGAATTAACTCTATTGTTAAGAAAACTCTCTCAATGCTTCAATATTGTATCCACAATTTTATGAACCAAAACTCAGTTTCTAAATCAGGTTACATCTTTTCCATTTGCAGGTATAGGAGGTTGACGGCCCTTGCCCCCATTCCACTTGTTGATTTCTCTGTGTAATTTATTATTTGGGTCACACAGTGCTTGAAACATAGGAGGTGCTCCATAAAGAAATGAATTTTTTGTTTTTTTAGAGCTGGGGTCTCACTATGTTGCCTAGGCTCAAGAGATCCTCCCACCTCAGTCTCCCAGGAGATGAATTCTTAAGGTGGAAAGTGATGCTTTGAGAAATTGTGTGCTGTTGTCTTTAGATGCTATCAAACTGAAGTGGTTGCCAGAGACATTCATTCATTCATCCAGAAAATATTTATTGAGGATCAAAACATGTATTTATAAAAGGCAAATGTTTATTATTTATTGCCTGCTACCATTCATGCATTGAACAAAGAGCGATGAACAAAACAAAATCCTTTCTTATTCTAGTGAGGGAGACAGCAATAAACAAAGATTATTTCTGTGTGTGTGTGTACAAGTACACAGCACATCGTTATGTACACACTACGTGAGGGGTGATACTTGCTACAAAGAAAAACAAAACAGAATAAAAACAAAGACTGGCCTTGGTGGTGGCAAGGAATCTTATCGATTGACAAAGGGCTGCTCAAGGAAGGCCTCTCTGAAGAAGTGGCATTTAAATAGAGACCAGAAAAAAACCGTGGTAGAGGAAGTGATGGACTTAGTTATCCAACTATCTGGAAGACCAGTGTTGCAGACAGAAGGAACAAGTGCAAATCTTTTGGGAAAGATCAAGCCCATCCTGATGCAAAACCAGCAGGGAGGCTAGTATGGCTCCAGAAGGGTCAGCGGAAGGAAGACGCAGAGGCGGCCGGAGTTGGCATTTACGGTACTGGAGCTCCAACACTTTCACCTGACAGTCTTCCTACGAGCTAAACGAAAAAAATCCCCTGCGGAGGGATATGGTCAGTAATTGTCCTAATAATTGGTTGGCAAATGCCTGGGAACTTGTGAGGCGTTAAGAGTTGTGAGCATGAGGGGTGATGAATTTGTCTGTATGGGTCACTGCTGTGCTTCAACGCCTGGCGCATGGTAGGAGCTTCATATACATTTGCGGAGTGAATGTTCGAAGCTTGTCTTTGCTTTTTTCAACCATTATTAATATCCAAGCTGTCTCATGCAAACAGCCTCACGTGGGAGGGTAGAGTGCCATTCAGACTCAACCTACAGGACATTATGCACGCATATCATTAAAGGCAAACCTCAAACAAAGGAAGCCTTGTGCTGTAATATCTGTTAGCTTATAGCAGCCTGTCTCCAGGGTGGCACTCACTGTGCCCTTTAGACTGGAGAGTTTACAACCATTCTGTGATGTCTTAGCAAACACTGGCATCTGACCTGTCCAAATATTACTGGCAACGCCTGAGAGCCCTTTCCATCACATGACTAGAGTCACGTTTGGGGATGGGGTGGGCGGGTGGAGAGGTGCTCCCCTACTTCTGCAACACCCTGGGCATATTCGGTTACCTGAAGGGCGCCATGAAACTCCAAATTCCTTCAAACTAATTATTCGTTTTAGACCGTTTATAAATAAATATGCACGTTTCGAAAAGTGTTACCCAATCAAATAACGTGGTCACTTCACAAAGCCAAAGTGTGAGACTCAATCATTCTTCCTAAGATAAAGAGTCTGTAAATAACCTTTAAAAAACTTAAAAAAAAAAAAAAGAAGAAGAATCCATCCCTCAACCCCTGGCTATATTTAGTTTCATTTTACTGCACCATGCAAAATCCATTAGCGCCGTAAAAAATCACTTCTTTTACTTTACACCTTGAGCGGAAAGTCCCAATATATTTCATCACCATTAAACAAGTCCCCTAGGGTTTAATTAGCGGGGATTCAATTTGCAAAACTCCACGTGAGGCAATGCGAGGCTGCGCTGGCTCCGCCCGCCGGCACTGCGACACCTCGGCCCTGGGCTCTGCCACAGCGCAGCCGGGGCTTTCCCCGGCGAGCCCTGGCGCGGGGACAGGGCCGGCCGGGGTCCCGCCCGGCCGCGGCCAGCCCGGGCTTGAAGGGCCCGCCCAAGGCCCGCCCGAGGCGGCCGTCGACCTTCCTGTAACCCGCGCCCGGAGGCTGCTCGGAAACTGCTGTGTCAGAGCGGCTCGCGGAGTCCCGAGCCGAGGAGCCAGCATTAACCCGGGCGGGATGACTACCCAGGGCCGGCCCGCCC
>NW_007255330.1:15760-23098 GCF_000164805.1 Carlito syrichta | reverse complement strand
CCGCCCCGTCTCACGTGCCGCTCAGCGTGCGCCGCGACATGTGCGGGCGCACGTGACGGCGCCGCGTCCGGCTCCGGCGTCCTCGCCCCGCGCGGCTGTACTTTGAACCCGGGCGTGGGAGACGGGAACGGGGAAGGGAGGAAGGAAAGCCGGGTGGGGAGGGCGCGGAGGGCCGGGAGGGAGAAGGCCGGCCTCCGGGAGAATGATATCATCGACAGCTTTATCGCTAGGCAACCTGAGAATGCGTCTCTCTTTCCAAGCCTGGAGCTCCTTGAAGAGCTCGAGGCTGGTGACATCCCCCTCCTTCCCTGCCCCCGCCGTGCAGCGCTCGCGGCGACTTCGGGAGCTGGGGTTGGAGGACGAGTCTTAAGATGTGGCTGTTACAAACTCAGCTCCGAGCGAGAAAGATCACGTAGAGCACCCGCTGGTTCTGCAGAGACCTTCGGGGATGAAGGCGTATGGTCAGGTTTCTGTAGCTGGGCAGATAAGCCTTGTTCAAGATAATATATATTTGAAAACGAAGCACCACTGAAGGTATCATAGGAAGAGAATCTGGTGTCTTTAGAATGTCATGTTATACGGGTTTGGTTTTGTTTTCTGGTGGTTCGAAGGAACAGGTCTTCAGGAGTTGGTTCTAGGCTGAAGTTCCCCTGTTAAAGCTAACATTTTCGAGTCGCAGGAAGCTGCAAAGCCGCGTATGGAAGCAACATTTATTACAGAATCATTCGGCGAGTACTCGATACCCTTGTGTGCAGCATACCCTTGTGTGCACACCCGTATGGAAAAGGCTCCAGAATTGAAACCTTACCTAAAGTTCACAGCGCCCTAAAAATACCCTATATAAAAACGGTAGCACGTGGCCCTCTTTCCTGCTTGCTCAGTTCGAGAGGTTCCTTCTGGCCAGCTTCATAGATTGTTTTGGTTCTAGTCCGTTCTTTCGTGGAGAGCCTCGAGCTCAATCAAGACCACACAGGTAGGCATAGAAAGATCACTAGATAATGTGGGAACTTCCAAACCAGGAGGGGCGCATTTCTGGATGTCTCCAAAGTGAGTAGACAGCAGAATGGTCTGGTTTTCTTGTAGGAGACTTTGAAAATCACCTCCCCAGAACTTTATCTCTCTGATAATTGCTGTATGCCATAATAGAAGGGCTGTTGCTGTGAATAGGAAAGATGTTTCCTATTCCACCAATACTTACACTCTGCCTCTTGGCATCGCTCATGGATTAGCTCAATTTATTCCTCGAGAAAACCTTAGCCTGTCTCCTTCTCATTAGTAAAACTATGCTGTATAGTAAAAAAAAAGAAAGAAAACTTCATGCCCTGATTCATATCACATCTCCCTTTGCAGTTGGAAATATCATGACTCCTAGGCTCAGGTCATTGTTCCAGTCCTTAGGAGGAGACGGTGAGAACCAACATAGCAGACTGAGAAGGTAGGAAATCCTTGCTCCAGCCTCAAGTCAAATATAACCAATTAAACTATCCTGAAACTTAGCACAGGACCAGGGTCTGCCAGAGTCTTCTCCTTGGAGATGCCCTCACGCAGGCACTCACTCTCATTTATTCCGTAAAATCCAGCTACTTCTGCAGACCTCACTTAGATGAAGTTAGCAGCCCCCACCCCTAACCCCAGCATTGCATACACCCTTGCATAGCACTTGCTGTGTTGCAATGTAACTTATTTATAGTATGGGTCTATCACCCCCACTAGATTTTGAGATCTTCAAAGATGAATCTATGATTCTCTAGCACTTACCACAGCACCTCATATAAAGTGGGAGCGAAACGAATGTCTGAATTTTCATACCCACTGTTTATTGAATCCGTAAGCTCAAGGAAAAAAAAGGAGCGTGCTCCAATCAATGAGAAGCCTGAAATCTCTCACCAGAGGCTCTCCAATGGCTGTGTCTAAATTCAGAGGCAGCATCTGGGCCTACACACCTACCCTGCCAGTTCCCTAGAATGCTTCTGCTGAACTGCCACCCAAGACATCCAAAAATCAGAGGCAGGGGCCAGGGTCATCCTTAATTCAAAGTGCTGAATCGCTTTTCACTAGTGACCCTTGGTCCCCTATTCTTAGCAACCTGAGAGAGATGTTCATCCAATTAAATAATTTATTTCTGACATAAAAATTTATTTTATGGTTAGCTGTGGACTAAAACCATTAGCAAATGGCTTTTATTTCTGTGTAATAAAATGATGGGGAAATAAATAATGTGAAAGCTTTTGCATAAGTAACTAATAAGGAACATCACAGAGAATGGGAGTTAAGGAAACACCCAAAAAAAGGTTCAGAGGAGAAACAGGTCAGAGATTCTACAAGTTCACACAATTTACTTATAGAAGAGTCCCTCAGGTCCTCTGTTAAAGCCTTTTTATTCTAATTTTAGACACGTTTCAATTGGGTGTGGTTTGTTTAAGTGGGTTCCCAGCCCACAGTAAATTAGAGGTAGCATATTAGATAAGAGTTGGAAGGAAGCACTCAGCAACAAGAAGTGACAGCTGACAGGCTGGCTGTTAGTAAAGAGACTGAAAACCCTATAAAAAGCAGATAGAACTCAAAAAATTTGGTGCAGGTGCAAAAACTCCCAGATGCCATGCACAGTGCACAAATGATGTTTATAATTATGACCCTGAGTTATTGAGAAGGATTAAATATGCACAGGGTTAAGACATCTCTAAGACATTTCAGGGGATATAAGTAACACATTTTAGTATACTTTCCACTAAAGTTTAAAAGGAAAAATAAGGCCAGGTGTGGTGGCTCAAGCCTGTAATTCCAGCACTTTGTGAGGCCGAGGCAAGACATTCAAGACCAGCCTGGGCAAATTGGTGAGACCTCTCTCTACAATAAATCAAGAAAAATTAGCTGGGCATGGTGGTGCATGCCTGTAGTTCCAGCTATTTGGAAGGCTGAGGTGGAAGGACCACCTGAGCCCAGCAGGTTGAGGCTGTGGAGGCCACGCGTGTTCTACTGCCTGGGCAACAGAGTGAGACACCGGCTCAAAAAAGCTTCAGTTTTCTGAACCACTGTTTCATGAGACACCTATTCCATAATACCAAACTAGACATTACTGAATTTAGAATTTTAAAATATCAACTTTTAAAAAGGTATAGTTTTATATTTGTTTGGAGTTTTCAATATGGAATCACTGAAGTACAAGAAACCCAATTTTAAGACAAATTTGCAACTTCTAGGATAGCATATTTTTAAAGTATATGCTGCACATTTTTTTAGTATAAATTCCATTCTAATCACAGAAAATATATACTTTTCCATGTCAATCTCCTACTTAAATTATTCTGTGAAAAACTGGAACTTACATTGGACTTTAGCATGCACTATAAATCCACTTTAAACTTATTTAACACAGTGAGAATAGGTGGGCCTAAATAGATCGAACTTAAGGTCCCATAGGTTAAGAATTTTTAATGAAAACTATCAGGTTACTGTCTGAAGCAAAATACCATTATTACAACAGTACAGCCAGCGTTTGACTTTATAATGACCTTAATTCACTCATGAGAGCTCTCTTCATTTCTATCTAAAATAAAAGGCCCCAGTGTGTTTGCCCAACCATGGCTTCCCAGCGTCTCCAATGGCAATCACTTCCCATGGAGAGGTAAGAACTGACCTGTGACACAGATAAGAACAGGCCGAGGTTTCCCTTTACGTAACTTTTGAATGAATCTCAGGTGATGGGCAATAACCAAAGTCATGGCCTGTATGGTTTCACAATGATAGGAACCAAAACTCCAGTCAAATTTGACAAATTTTAGCTATTACAGTAGTTTCTAGTGCCTTGAAAATGTGTTTATGTGTAGCTCTTCGAGGGGGAAAAGGCTATCAATTCAATATAAAGATTGCTGGGAAATATACGTATGTAAAATTAATCAGTATAATACTATACTCATAAAAGCATTATTGACTCAAGATTCAAATTTGTTTTATGTTGTAAAATCACATATACTACAAAGTATTTTGGCTGAAATTTCATCACTGTAGCTATAGAAGCCTCCTTAGTGAATTACAATGACTCCAGCCTTTAATTCATTTAAATAATGGCCAACATTTTTCAGATTTTGAGATGCAATATAGACAGTATTGTTTCTGCATTTCTGTTCTAGCTTTATCTTACCATGTCACTATATTGATATTTGGACTAAAAAACTGACCTGTAAAATCTGGTCCAAGTCTGAAGTTTAGTATACTAAAATTACACAAATGCTAAAATATTTTATCATCCTGTTATTTTTTAATCCTTTTTGGTTATGAAACTAACATTACTACAATAATGGCTTTAAAATGTGGCTGAAAATATTTAAAATGTTTTTTCCCATTAGTCTGATTTAGATGGATATTTTTCTAAAATTCAAAAAATTAACAATGCTAAAAAATCCTACATGGTTTTCTAATGTTACTTTTAATTTTCTTTGTACTTATGGCTTACTCATGAAGTTTCAAGAATTCCACTTACTTGGTCCAAGATGCTGCAGTGGGAAGCAGTTTATGGGCTGAAGGATACAGCAGACCTCACTGCTAGTGCCAGTGCTGGCTCTGGGTAGCTCTGTGACCTTGGGAAGATACTTGACATCTCTGGGTTTCATTTTTCTCCTATTACAGAATGCAGGGGACTGGACGAGCTGAGGTCCCTTCCACCTCCACATTCTATGACTTGCAGCTCAGTTGCCATAAAGTCAGCAGAGGGAGCACTTTTTCTACGTCTTATACATTTTGACTCTCATTCAGAGACACCTTCCAAAAATTAAGGGATTTGTGAAGAACACTACTGAAACGAAAAACTGACAATCCTTCCTTCACTCAGATTTGATTGAAAATTTGAGAAAAGTCTAGGAATGACCTCTAATCTTTGAATTCTGTGATAAAGTCCTATGGCACGGTCATTTTATAAAAATTGAGGAGCCAAAATGCTCTCCGAAATTAAGCTCCCCTATATGGTATGTCTTTTTATATCAAATGAAAGAAACACGCTTGACCATACAAGAGAGGCTATCTGATGTCATAGTTGAAAAGTGAAAACTCATCAATCATTAAAAACATTAGCAAATTGGGTCTAACATAAACAAACCACGCAAGTGATTGGTAGGTTTTTCTTTTGCACTTTTCATTGAGATACATTGGGAACAAGCAGATAGACACATAGAGAGCCTGGAGGCTTGCAAGAGATTGGAAACGTGTGATATCAAGCCAATGACAAAAAAAGCTGCATATCTGAGAAACTTAGTGACTTTTATCCCTATAGTCATAGATATCTTAAAACTAATTGAGCATCCATTATTAGACAATCTCATATAGTATATTAAAGTTTTTATTCCTTAGTAAGAATTTGTAAATCACAAAATAGTGTGGCAATATTTAGGTAATAGAATTTATGGAGTGCTGAAAATACTAGAATAGAAAGATAATTTCTAGTTTATCTTCACATACTAAACTTTTCTAAACCAGCTGGTTTCTTGCAGACAGTATTTATTTTTTTTTTTAATAATTTAAGACAGCATAAGCTTGTACCAAGCATAAGCATTGTAACAAAAGTGCAACTTTTCAGCAAATCCTCCCCAAAAGATATTTTAACTCAAAATATCATTAGCACATATTTTCTCCCTACAAAAATAGCATGTCAGACATCATTAATTGGATGTATTAACAACTATGTACATAAGAGCCACCTTGTAGGCTAAGAGTTTAACGTTGTTTAAACACAGCGTTTGAGGCAAACAGTAGCAACAGCAGCAGCAAATGCACCAAACTGACGAAAAGACCCAGATATTTTCCTCACTCGTAGTCAGACTGTTGTGTCTCACCCCTTACATAACATTCAAGTGAGATTTCTCACAGTGCTACCTTGGCAACAAACTAAAAATATCTAGACAAGGTCTTGGTTTAAGCCTTATTAAAAAAGCTTTCTTTGTGATTATCTGGTATCTGGTTTGGTCTCCAGAAAATACATAGACTTGGAGATAGGAAGGCCTCACAGGGCTTCGTTCCACATCTTTACAGCATTTCCAATCAGAACTGACCGGTTTAATGCTTTCATCCACTTTTGTCATTTAACAGAATATAGGATAAATCAGTTTGGACTTTTTTTTCAGTTCAGTGCACATTTTTTTTTTACAGTAAGATTACAAAAATTTAGGAACATGATGGATCAACGAGAGTGGGAACAGATGCACTTGAGATATAGATATAGATAGATATATATATAGATCTATGTCCCTATCTATATATATAGACTAAGAAGAAATTAAGATGAGTCCATTGATTCATGGTCAACTTCTCAATAAAGTGCTAGCAAATGTATTAAGAATGATTCTAGCCTTCCTCATCCATTTTCTTCCCTGACTTAGTTCTGACGATGGCCCAACTCCGTGTTTCTTTAAACAAGTGCAAGATACTAAGAGATACCATTTAAACCACTTCAGAATAGGTTGCAACGTGAGCAACTGCATTCTCACTTCTCTGAAAAATATATGCCTTTCAAAAAGCTGAACATTATAAAATACTGAAGAGTAAATTTAATTCTAAGAGAGCCTCAGTCTGTTTGTGGAAAGTCTCCTAAAACAGGCAGGGCAGCTTTGAGAAGCAACTCTAAACAACAACAACTGTCTGCTGTTGCATGTCACCTCCCATCAAAGATGTCGAAGGTGTTAACACCTTTTCCCCTACCCTGGTTCAGTGAGTTCACCCACAGAGCATACCCTTCTTTCTTCTTCTAGAGTTAGGCTCCACATTGTAAAAGATAATGGAACAAGGCCTAGAAGGAGGCGAAACTTATTCTGGAGATTCTTTAACGAAAAAAAGAAGCAACATCTTTGACCGCCGGTGGGGGGCGGGGGAAGGAGGGCTGTTAGTGTGCGGAGGGTGGGGTGGTGAGGGATGAGCAAAACAGGAACTCCAAATGTACACAAAACACCTGTTTTTCTTTTTTATGCCTGGCGTGCATCTATTACACTTCCTCCCTTAAAACCGTTAGGGGAGTTTTAACGGCGTATTCCGCTCGCACCCGCGTCCGAGGCGCAAGGATTCAGGGGGCTTCCTCTCCGGGCTGCGAGGGATCTTCCTGAGCGGAGCTCTCCGGGTGCCCCGGCTCGCGGGGGCCGGCGAAGGGCAGGTGGGTGCGGCCGTGCGGGTGCGGGGGGTGCAGCGCCCCAGGGGGCGCCACCTCGTGCGGCAGGATGGTCGCGGCGGCGGCGGCGGCGCCCGCCTTCTCGGGAGGGGGCGACAACACCGAGGACAGGCAGGGGAAGGCGGCCGCGGCGGCGGCGGCGGCGGCGGCGGCGGCGGCCGGGGCGGGGATGCCGGGGTAGAGCAGCGGGA
>NW_007255330.1:13060-14955 GCF_000164805.1 Carlito syrichta | reverse complement strand
TGGGGGGCGGAGGAGTGGAGGCGAGAAGAAAAATACCGACGTTAACACATCTGCTCATCACGTGGGCCCTGCATCGACTAAAGTGATCTCGGGTTTTTCTCAGTATTCAAGTGATATAATCCACTGGTTGCCGAAAGAAGTGGGGTGGCGGGGGTGGGAATGGGGGAGCGCACTCCTCCCGGCTGAAAACCAAAGTGAAGAGGGTGCGACCGCCACTTGAAATAAAAATCTGGTTCCTCCGAGTTCTGCTGAAAAACCTCTAGGATGCTTCGGGAAATGGGCACTTTCCAATGAAGGGAAGGCAATTAAACAACTGAGAGGGAGCCCGTGGACCACAGAAGGAGGTGGGGGTGGGGCGCGGGAGTCCTACCACTGCTCCCCTGTGGGCTGCCCTGCTTCATCAGGGTAGGCTGGCCTCCCTGAACTGACTTACCATTCTGTAAAGCAATTATCTTCTGATGCTGCTGCTCGGTTAAGGCGGTTAAAGCTTTTAAGTGTTTCAAAGTTAATTCCAAGACTACAGCTTTCTCCAGATGCCCCAGCGTCTGCAGTGGTGCAAAAGAGAAAGGGGCACTTGGTTACTTAAAAACGCACACTGGGCTTGATTGCCTCTCTATTCAGCACGGCTAGTTAAGCAAACACTTTGAAAGAAGTACTATTCTTCTACTTCTTGAGCTTTCCACAAGACAGGTTACAAATGATTTCTTGCCTTCAGTTGGGAGCAGCTACTCTGAGTTTGTGGGAAACTCTGCTCACTATGGCACAAGTTATAAGTCAGGCATCTTATATTTACATTTATTCTTAAATCTCTGGGAGTCGTACCAGGTTTTAACACGCCCTTAGAGAGCAGCAAAGAATGAAAATGAAGCATCTTACTGTCAATTTCAGATGTTCAGGCAGTAAATCTTTCAGCTGAGCAATGCATTCATTAATTCGGTCTCTTCTTTTCTTTTCTATTAATCTGTGCGGTAATTTGTAGGTATCCTTAATATTTGAGAATCGTGGAAGAGAGAAAACAATAAGCTAAACATTCACTCACTGGGTATAATCCCCCACCCCCATAAAATATACTAAGTGATAAACTACACCTCAAAAATCACTTTCCTCTGAACTGTTCTGCAATGCAATTTAAATTCAGGTATGATGTTTAATATCCCCCTGAGAGAACCCAGCAAGCCACTTAAAATTCACAGTTGGAGAAGCTCAGGGGCTGGAATATATTTGCGGGTAGAGCTTCGCTGTGAAATCAATGGCCCTAATTTAACTATCTAGGCAGGTTATGAGGAACATCGGAAACTTACACTTACCTTGCTGTCGTCTCGCTTCATGCTCCTTTTGGGTTTACACATATACAAAGAGGAATAGTCCAGTCTGCAAAACAGAAATCACCATCAGGCACCCATTCAGCGAGGGGCTGTGCCCTCGCCCTCTCCACACCACTTTCTGGAGAAGAAAAAAAAATCAAACCGGAGCCTAAACAGCTATTCGCAAGGGTGCGTGCACCTTACCCTATAAAATCTCTATGTTCCAGTAACTGTCTCTCTTGCAAATGAGGAATTCCTTCGTCCATGTTCACCCGCTGTCCGTTTTCCTGTTTCGGTTTTGGGGGCTCTGTTCTATAACCTGCGGGACGGTAGGCTTGGGAGATCCTGGGGGGGAGCTGTGCGTCTCCAGTCTCGCTCTCTCGCTCTCTCGCTCTCCCTCTTCCGTGCAGTGTTGAAAGTGTGAAGCAGTTGGCCCCCCTCCGCCGCGCTCGCTCGCCCTCCCTCTCGCACACACACACGCGCGCATACACGCACACGCACACTGGCCCCACTGCGCTGGTAGTTTGCTCTCACTCCAGGCAGTGTTTGGCCACAGGGCACGCGCGTCGCCGGCCAGACCAGCACCCGGCT
>NW_007255330.1:12246-12714 GCF_000164805.1 Carlito syrichta | reverse complement strand
GGGGGTGCGGGGCAGCCGGGGCTTCCTTGGCTCGGAAATGCGACTCCCTCGGTTCGTCCGTCATTACGCTGCAGGAATGTGAACGTGGCTTTTTGCTTTTCCACCGATTGAGCTGTTGGTTTGGGCCAGGGAAAGGAAAGAGAAAGAGAATTCGCGGTGGGTAAACTTCAGTCCCAAAGGAAATTTTGGAGACTTGTTTGTTCACCGCTCAGCGGCCTGGGAGGACCCCCTGGCGCCGGTTGGAGGTTGCCCCGTAAAGGCGCCACTCGAAATCTGCTTCTTGAAGGATTTGAGATAAATGAAAATGTAGTCAGAATGTCGCAATCCAAGTGTCTTTCGGCGACACGGTGTCCCTGGGCCACCTAAACTTCCCCGCAGCAGCCGGAATTGCGGTGCCACTAATCACAGCAGCAGATGACGACGTTTAGGGCCTCGTGTGCTCCCGGAGGAACGCGGCGGGGAGCGAGG
>NW_007255330.1:0-12226 GCF_000164805.1 Carlito syrichta | reverse complement strand
TAAGAGACGCCGGGAGTGTGCAGAGCCCACGTTTACTACCGCTGGCACCTCCAAAGCCTCCCTCCTTAATCCTGTCTCAAACGGGTACCAGCACAGGGCCAGCAACGTGATCCGACCTGCCGCTGCTGCCACATCACTGCGCGGGGAAGCCGTGCGCGCGCGCGCTCGCCCTGCAACCGCGGCGCTGGGCGCGGGGAGGCACGGGCCAGCACGAGCGGGCTACCTTTCCCCGGAGCCACCCCGGAGCGTGACTCACCGCCAGGGAGAGATACCGGGAGGTGCCGGAGACGCGCGCTGCCCGCGCCGCCCTGCGCAGCGGCCGGCAAAGGACCTGGGAGGCCAGGGGAGCCTCCCAGGTCTCTGCCGGGGGTGGGATGGAGGGGATATTGAGTAATCTTGGTATACATATAGGTATAGATCTAAAGCCAAGGCTTTTCCTGCACCGAAAGTAATATTTACATTCTCCCCGGTGATCCCCGAAACAGTTACTGCCCGTGGCACGTGAACCAAGGGGAGAAGGACGCCGAATGTACACGCGCTGGGGCGCAGCAGGGGCTGGGGCGCCCGCTACGTGTCCCCCGGCCCGCCCCGCCAGGCACGGGTTCCGGGGACGGATCTGGGTCGCTGGAAGCGGCGGCGGGGAGGAGGTCACGTGTCTGCGGGAGTCGCGTCTCCTCTCCGCCTCCAGGAGCAGCCCTGGCCGCGGCCGCCGCTCGCGCTGCTGCAGTCTCCCGAGTCCTGGGCGGAGACGCGCACCGCGTCTGGCTTCGTGACTCGGGCGGCGGCAGCGGCTGCGGCCCAGGATCACCCCGGCGCGGGGAGACGCTCGCGGTCGGTCCAGCAGGTCCTTTAAGGTCTCTCGACATCCTCAAATAGGGGCACATATTTTTGCACTAAACTGGCAGGTTAATCAGGATAATACTTAAAAGTATTTTTCAGAACTGATTTTATTTTACACCCTGGTCCGACCTGTCTCCTATTTCCAAGTGGTTAGGTAATTCTGTCCCTTGGATGGGGAGGGCAAGCCGGGCCCCTAAAAGCGACATATCCCTGCAGTACTGCATTATTTTTCCTTCTTGTTCTTAATTGACCAAAAAGCGGGGAGGGGGGGATGCCATTAGGTGAATAATTTAAAAATTTAAAACCCTTGTAGGTTTCTGAATGTTTGAGGTAGGAAGGAGATGTAAATATTTGCTCCAGAGCTAAATTTTACGTGAAAATGAGCTATTTAGTGAAAATGAAATAAAGACGGATCACTGCATCTTGGCCTTGCCAGTAGAGCAGAAACAGGAGGTAGACATCCGACCAGGACAGACCTTAGGGACTAAGTCTGGGGCAGACACTAAAGTTAAAATTGGAAGGACAGAGTCAGGAGCCTAAAGGATCAAGGGTGGGTTAAATTAGCATGCAAATATCCCATAATTTAAAGAGAGAGAGAGAGTTGTGGCTGCACATGGCAAAGCCTTTTCACTTATCACTGGGAACTCTCTCTCCCCATCCCTCCTGCCCAAGCTTTCCTACTTCTGCAGTCAACTTTCGTGTTTTCTCTTCCATTCCTGTCCTCTTCCCATATCCTGCTCAAGCTGTAAATGAGGTCTTTCCCCATTTTTAATCTCCTTTTAATTCTTGATCTTCCTTTTCCTATTCTTTTCTGCCTTTCCTTTTTATGCCCACCTTTTTTTAAAAACTGTTTACCTTTTTCATTTCTTCCTTATCTTCATTTCCCTTATGTTCTCCTATGTTTACTTTTTCCCTAATAAATGTCTGCTTTTGTCCTTTCCCTATATATTTTTTCTATTTCCTGTTTGCTTTTTGCCTTTTTTGCCTTAAATTTTTCACCCTGGTGACTCTTCTTGCCTATCTACTTTCCTTAAATTAGAATCACAGCAGTCCTTTTCTTTCTCAAACACGTGCCTTCTGGAATATTGGCAATAGTTTGAGGCCTCTGAACATTCCTTTGCTGCAAGGAGAGTATAACGATCTTAACTGGTATATAGCATTTAGGATTTGAATACCAGAGTGCTTTTTTTTTTGAGTCGGAGTCTCACTCCTGGGTTCAGGTGTTCCTTCTGCCTCAGCCTCTCAAGTAGTTGGGACTACAGGCGCACACCATGCCCAGTTAATTTTTTGATTTTTTGATAAAGAAGAAGTCTCGCTATGTTGTCCAGGCTGGTCTCGAACTCCTGGGCTCCAGCAGTCCTCTCACCTCGGCCTCCCAAAGTGCTGGGATTACAGGCATGAGTCCAGCTCTCCAGAGTGCATTCTAAAGAGTTTTTTATGCATTAACTGATTAATCCTTTTTACAATTCTATAATGTAGATACTATTATTGTTTCCATTCTACAGATGACAATATACTTACATAATGAGATGACAAAATGTGTCCAAGGTCCTAGAGCCAGGATTTAAACCCAACTGTGGGTTGCAAAGTCTGCGCCCTTAATGATTACCCCTTGGTGTGATGTAAGGGGTTAGGTCTGGATGTCAACTAGCTACTTCTGGGGTGTTTTCTATGTATCATTGTGAGTGTGGGCATTTCTGCTTGTGTGTATGTGTGAACCAGTGTGAGAAATTTTGCAAGAGAGTTGGGGAAGGGGAAAATGTTAACTTTGGAGTGGATGACAGGGAAAGCAAAGATATAACAAAAAGAAGAGAGTCCGTTGTCTTGCCGTGCCAGTGAGTCATTCAGTTGGCATCCAACTTCAAATTTATTGATTTAAATCCAAACATCCTAATTAATTGTCATAATTTCATACAGATGGAAGTACAATTTAGAAAAGACTGATGGTGATCAGCTAGCTGTTCCCCATCTCCACTGAACAAACCAACCAAAACCCAAATGCTAAGGCTTCAGGTTAATCATAGGAAAAGTTCACCTGTGGTGAGGTTAGGAAGGGCAAAAAATTCCCCTGTGTAACAAAGGAACAGAAACTGGAATGCCCTGTTTGGATATGTTTTAAAATAGTTTGAGCCTTATCTTTTTAGGAAGGCTTAATGCCATCCTGCTGAAACCAAGAAGATACAAGATGAGCTCAAAGGGGCTTTGAGCTTATAATTAAAGAACTTTGTGATGCTTTGCTTTCAATTTAAGATATCCATCTTTCTCCTTTGTAATAGGTGAAGAGGAAACTGCTTCTGTTGCTTTACTTTGGTTAAGTAAGGAAATCACTACTTAGACACTCATAAAAGGAAGTAGCCCAATTTTCCCTCTGCCCAAGTATCCTAAGCCCTATACTCATATTCACCTTGTGATTTTAGAAGGTCTTGTCATGTTTGCTTGCAAATCAGGAATTTCCAACAGAAACAGAACTCCCCTGAGAGGATTAAAGTTTCTATGGATAATAGAGATTTTCTGACGCCTGAAGGTTTTGCAAGACCTACTGCTCTTCCAGAGCAGTGCTCCCCAACTGATCCATGGCCTGTTAGGAAGTGGCCCGTATGGCAGGAGGTGAGTAGTGGGCAAATCAGCAAAACTTCATGTGTATTTACAGCTCTCCCCTACATTTGCATTACCGCCTGAGCTCTGCTTCCTGTCAAATCAGCTGCAGTGTTAGCTTCTCACGGGAGTGCAAACACTATTGTGAACTGCTCATGCAAGAGATCTAGGTTACATGCTCCTTATGAGAATCTAATGCCTGATGACTGAGGTGGAGCAGAGATGATGATGCTGGTGCTAGGGAGTGGCAGCAAATACAGATGAACATTAGCAATGAGGTTTGACTGCACAGAGACCATCATAAATCAATTGCTTGCAGACTCATATCAAAACTCTATATCCATGAGTGGCAAGTGAGTTGATGTACTTCAGTTGTACAGCTGGCAATCTTTAAGTCAGAATGAGACACTTATTTTAGTTCAGTGTGTGCCGTGCCCATTATTTTATTTACCACTTCCATCTATGCCTCTTTTGTTTTTTATGGTGAGTTGTATAATTATTTCATATATTACAATGTAATAATAATAGAAATAAAGTGCACAATAAGTGTTATGTGATTGAATCAACCCTAAACTATCCCCCCTTCCTCCGTGGAAAAATTGTCTTTCACGAAGCCAGTTCTGATGCCAAAGGTTGGGGCCTACTGGTCCAGAGAATTGATGCTAAGGTGTTTTAGAACCTCAGGTTTGACCCAAATTAACTGTGCATCACTGATAGTCTTAAAGACCCCAGATCTGCCCAGGGGTATGATATCCTTTTGCCTGTGATGTTGTGAAGATGGCCGATCTGTGGGCAGAAGCCTTTCTTAATCACCTGTGTTTTGGAGAGTGGACAGGAATATATAGCTATTCTACATCAAAATTAAGCAGAGTCCACAAAAAAAAAAAAAAATCTAAAAAAGTATTGGGTTGATGCAAAAATCAAGGCCTGAGGGCTGGAATGGGATGGGAATGTGTGAAAATTTTCCTAGAAATTCCTTCTCTTCGTGCACACCTGCTCTTAGGGAGACAGGGTTATTGTTGTCAGGCACACCATGGAAAGAAGAGAACCTCAGAGAAGGATCTTAGGAGGGGTTGTAGCCCCATTGCTACTTGCTAGCAGCCAAATATGATTTTAAAATATTGATGTTATTTGCTGAAGGTACCAGATTTAAAATCCCAAAACAGAAGATTAGGTTTTCAGTTGCATACTCAGCAAATTAGCAGAAGCAGCACATGTCCCTTTTAAATTTGTAAAAGAAATTGTCTTTCTGTAGACTATCAATTAATGTCTTTGTGGTTGTAAATATGCACATGAATCACATTTTATATTTATGTAACTCTGCTCAATAAGTTGATGCACTTATTAGTCTTTGCATAGCTTCAAGGAGCAGATCATATTAAGTATAGGGGGAAAAATCTTTATTCTTGCTGAAATCATTTGTATTTTTGTGTTAGTGAGCTTATCACAAACATTCATGCAGGCCATCTGGAATTTCATGGTTGCTCAGTGTTCTTGGCATTCTTAACATACAAAAGACAACTAGGAGAGAGCCAAACCTAAAGACCACTTGAGAGGAGGATTCCCTGGCCCTTCGGTCCCTAGGTCTCTACCTGGTTCCTTCTGGTGCCCATCTGCTTCTCACACCATTTGAGGCTGATCCATAATGAGACTGTCAAGGTAAAATCAGGACAAGATGACACATTCATAAGGCTTTTCACAAAGTGATTCCTACTTTTTCTCTGGATTCTCCTGGACTATTGAGTGATGTGCACTCAAATAGGAATAAGAGGCAATAAACAGCCACTTCTCCCAGCAACCCATTACTGGCTTCATAAGATCCTGAAACCAACTGTCACATGATGTCCACCCAGTGCAGAGAACTGTCTATAACAGACAAATGATTCTGCTATCTTTATAAAGATGTTCATGCTTTGTAAACAAAAAAACTAATAAAGGAGGACTTAACCTACACTTAGAACTGTTGATATAACATTTTATTCAACAGTTAAAGCAAAAAATCATTTATAATAATTACTGAAAAAGTAATATGGTTCTGATAGTAACTCATAATCTCCATGAACAAGAAAACTGATAGAAATCTACACTGTATGCATCAGTTAAGAACTGCATTTGAGCCAAAATAACAGCAGTTTAAACAAATTAGGAAGTTCTCGTTTGGTCACAGGAGTCTGAAGGTAAGCAGCCCGTGGTGATGTGAAGTAGTAAAAGTGCCATCAGTGTCCCAGACTTCTGCTTTTTGACTCTCCAGCAGTTTCTATCCTCAAACTTGCCTCACGGTCATAACATGGCTGCTGGAACTCCTACAAGGAAGGATAAAAGGTTGTCTACCAGCTGAGTGAGGTCCCTTTAAGGAGCTTTTCATATATGCGCCACCCATTGACTTTGCTTACATTTTATTGTCCAATCCTGTTCCAAGGGGCTAGAAGTATCTTTTTCTAGCTAAGGCTCCCCAACAATATAGGGGTTCTTTTAGTAAAGAGGAGGTAGAAAATAGGTACTGGGTTGGCACTAGCCATCTCTGCAGTGTTATGACTAAAGGAAATGACTTGTTTGTGTCCTCTTCTTTTTTTCATCAGAGGGTCTTTTTCTCTCTCTTTCTCTACTGTACCATATGAGTTGGCAGTATCTCTTTATTGTATTAGAATATTTAATTTCAATTTCAGAAAGTTTTTAGTTTTTCTTTCTGCAATTGTACAAACTTAGCTAACTCCTTGAGCACATGGTCCTTAACATCTTTATTTTTAAGTTCTAATAATTGTAGAAAACTGCTCAGGGAGAACATGGAACAGAGTTTGTTCTTCTTCCTGTAGAGTGCAAATTGCAGCTGCATGTTTTCCGGGAAATGATTGTCTTTCTTTTCATGTAGCAGACCTGTCCCCTGGTTGTTCTGTCTCTGCACCTGTGCCTCCTGCCCTTTGGTTGAAGAGAACAACTTCCAGCAGAAAAGGCACCCTCTGATTGTTCCCTGAATGCAGCTAGGAGTTGGTTCTTCATCTATTTCTAGCACATTTATGTAGGATGCAGTTGCCTTAGGGTCAGAACTGGTGGGTGAGCCATGTGATCCACTGGGTTCTGGAGTAGATGAGGGAGGTGAGTGTGGTAGAAGGGGAGCAGAGAGGCCAGTTTCTAAGGCTGAGACTGAGAGGTGAATGCTGGAAGAGAATACACCTTTGGAGCCCTTTACTATGGACAGGTATTAAGGCAAGTGTCTTACAAACGTTGTTTAGTTTTTCTGTTCTTTGAACTAGGCACCATTAACTCCACGTGATAGATGGATGAATCCAGGTTCAGAGACTTTGGGTAACTTATCTTTTGTCATGTAGTAAATGGCATAGCCAGGTAGTAAGGAACCTAAGGCCTGAGGTGTGCTCCTGAGTGCTGTTGCTGGCAGGAGTCTAGAGTTTGATCAGTTGCCTTTTCCCCGCAGCCCCTGAGAGGATTCCCTATCCAAGCCTTTTGCTTCCCTTGATGGAAGCCCCTGCTAGAAGCTTGGTGTTTAGAGGAGTTGTTGAGAGATGAAGAGGATAGTGGGAGGGGGTATTCCTAATCCCATTCTAGTTCCTAATGTTTGAGTTGGAATTCCAGGTGTACTTGCTCACAGACAGACACATGAATAAGGGATGTGGTTAGCCCACTATTTGGATGATATTGCCCAGTGTCCAGCATCTTGGAATCTACTATCCAATTCTCATTCATTTACTGTGCTTATACGTGTTGTGCACTGTGATGGGTATTAGGGATTCCATATCAAACCTTACCTTCGGTGGTTTACAGTCTAGTGGATTAAATTCCTCAAAGAGAAGAGATTGCTAAGAGAGCAGAGTAGTTATCCGAAAGCCACTTTATGTTCCAAAAAAGCCTCCTCTTTGGTGCATTTACAGCTTCACTTTTCTAGTAATACACTTTAGAAATAATTCCAAAGTGTAGTCAGTGACCTCAGTCTATGGATAAGCCTTGTTCTCCTGTAAAGATCATTGGCAAGGAAAATCCTGTCTTCCCTTCTTCCTTGAGCTGTCTAGATCTTTATGACACTCACATTTCTCATTTGCCCTAACTCCCTGATGATGGGGATACCCGTTCAACATCCACCCCCTCCAGACATATACAACTTCACTTTATATGCTCCTAATCTGGTCTGTCTCTGATTCTGTCATCACCTGTGACAGGTATTATGATCTCTGCTTATGACTGAGTGTTTGAACTTTCTCTCTTTGGCATCTAAAACTAACTTTGCTCTATGGATTATAGCTTGGTTTGACTTCTTGGTTCTTCATACCATCTCCAGTCTCTGGAAGGAAGTTCCTGCTCATCCCCACTCCCTCAGCCCTCACCTTGACCTCAGTTCCATGGTCATTGCCCTAGAAAGTCTCTTTTAGGGAGAGATTTGGACAGGGTTGGACTTAACTAATTTCCTCTGATCCAGAGCAGGCTGGAATGGCTTCCAAAAGAAGATAACTCAATACAATGGCCCATAACCTCCAGCGTATAGATTTTCACAACCCACAAAGGGCACAACTTCCTCACCATCATATACTTGACTCCTGTAGTTTTTCTATGGGTTAGCAGTTCAACCTTGAAAGGGACCTGGTGGGGCTGGCATATTTGGGCAGCTTGATATCCAGATCCCTTCCAGCTTCGTGGACTGGATGGTAAATTTATCAAGACTGCCTGATCTTTAAACCACAAATTTGGTGATCATTCTTAATGCTTTTCTGTCTCTCACCCCTCCATCCAATTAATAACAAAGTCTTGTAGATTCTGCCCCTTAAATATATATTAAATCCATCCATTTATCATAATACTGTAAGAAAGGGATTGGCAGTAGTGGGACACTGCCAGGGGAGTGAGGACGCATATAACATCAACAAGGGTGCCCAAACTATACCTGCATGAAGACCACTTATGTACCTAACCCAGTATGATACCCCCACGTCTTTAAAATGAAAATAATAATTGCAAATAAAAATAAATTCATCCTCTTGTGTTCATCCTCACTGCTTACACTCCAGAACAAACCCCTGTAATCTCTCACTCCAAATACTACAATAGTTTCTAGAATCACAGTTGGGGTTTAGTAAGGAAGACGGAAACCATCCTAGATATTTTAAGTAGGAGGAATTTAACAGAGGAGATTAAAGGCACACATAACCATTGGAAAGGCTGGGGTAGTCAATATTTGGAAAGCTGCTGCTGACTTCCAGGAAATCTTGACAAAATCAGTAGGTCTAGGGAGACCTGGATGCCATTAAGCTCAGCTGCCTGCCATGCTGAAGATACTGACGTGTAGGAGCTTGCCTGGAAGCCACTGTAAACCTCACATCTGCATGCAGCTGCTACTGGAAAGTATGGTGTGCCTCTTCCACCTTCCACATCTTGCACAAGGGGATCTCAATGGTAGAATCGAAGCTAGGACCTGTGGGCAAGGAATTCTGGAAAATATGGTTCCAAGTTCTTCTGTGTGGTAAGGACAGAGTATAGGAGGCAGGGAAACTGGTCTTGAGTTGACAACAGACATCTCACACCCATATCCACTGTGGAAGCCCACCTTCTCTCTCTACTATATTTAATTCAATCTCCATGTGATAGCCAGAATAATTTTTGTGTTCATGTCTTTCTTTTGACCAAAACCCCTTAATAGCTTCCTATTTCCATTCAGTTAAAAGTTCAAACTTTCCAGTGTCTTGAATATGATTTAGCTCTTGCTTACATCGTCAGTCTCATCATTCCTCTTTTCTCTTGCTACACACACTCCAGCATACCAGCTTTCTTTCAAAAAATTTTTGAAATGTACCCTGTTCTTGCTATATCAGGTCCTTCACTCATACTGTCCCAACTGACTGGAATGCTTTGTCTCCACTTCCCCGATGCCCTTCAAGTCTCTTCTCCTGCTCAGCCTTCAAGTGTCATTCAAAGCGTCTCTTTCTCCAAGAAGCCGTCTCTGAGTTCCTAGACCAGTTTTGGGAATTCTGTAAACTCCCTTTGTGCCTGTGATTCTTTTTCATAACACTTCTACTGTTTGAAAGACTTATAAGACTTTTCAATGTCTATCTTCCCCACTAGTTTGTAAACTCCTTGAAGACAGACACCTGAATTGTTTACTGCTGTATCCCCAGTGCCAAAGATAGTGCTGAACACAGAACAGACACACAACTGTTTTTGAATGTTGCCAAAAAATACTCCACCAAATCATCTATGATCCAAATGTGGTTTTGTTCAAGGAAACCACTTAAATGACAAGTCATAACCAAGCCACATAACATTTGAAGTGTCTTTGTAACATTGGAAGTGGCAATATAAGGTTGGCTCCCACCCTCCCATCTACTGGTGAGGATTTTCATATATTTGTGTGACTCTTAAGGGCAGGGACACCCTTACCAGACTTGGGTGCATATTTACTTCTTGGCTTTACCAGACATGTGAAAATTAGAAAAGGGGTAGCAGGAAGGACCCTAAGGTGCTCCTGAGATAGCAGGAAACCCAGCAGCCTGACAGGGCCTTTGGTGAGGTGGTGGAAAGTTCTGTTGGGAGTGGGGGTAGGGCCTATGCCTGTGGAATTGCTATTGGTCATTGTGCCAGAATAGACACATAGACAAGTTCTGTGCCCAGAAGGCAGTAAGCTCTGCTCCCTACCGACCTTGGTTGGTTGGTGTTTCTCACTCACAGAACTTTTACTTCTTTTGCAGTGTTGCACTAGCAAGGCAGAGAGACTTCAGGGGCTGGAGCTAGTTCAGCTGAATCCCACAGGTGTTCCAGAGACCAGGTAGGTGAGGTAACACACAGGGCATGGCTCTCGGAGGCCAGAAGTGGGGAGGGGGTGCAGATTTTGGCATGACAAGCTGTGTTTACAGTTCTGCTGGGCTGAGTGGATCACAGGAGGGTGTCCTGGGGCATAGCCAAAGAGCTTGGTTACCAGGAGTGCAGAAAGAAACAAGCACCGTGCCAGGATGTAGGAGTCAAGCCTCAGACTCCAGAACAAAGTGGGAGGATTGAGAGCCAGTGAAGCCAATCCATCAGGATGCCAAGCTGGTAGGCATAGAGGAGGCAAGGAGCGAGGGGTCAGTACAGACAAAGTGCTGGAGCAAGATGCGAGAGGCAGGGTCCAGACCTGGAAGACATGCTACTAGTGTGGAGGAATTCTCCTTGGTGGATTCTCTTGATAGACTGAAAATAGACCCAGAAGCACCAGCCCTCATCCCCTGATCAACTTTGCATTTACCCTTGGCACTCATACTTGCAAAAACACAGAGTTCCCGTTTCCCTGATTATGTATTCAGAAAGACAGCGTCAGTTCTCCTGATCAAGGGCTTGCACAATCGGACTACACTTACCTAACATAGACCCAGTGATTACAAGCCATCAACAGGCCCAGGTCTGAGTTCACACCTGCTTGGCAGTCCTGCATTGTCGGTGGTGATCCAGCCGATACAGTTCTGTTTTGTTAATACATGAATGATTTTTCTGGATCCTAAGCTTTTCATTCTGTTTTAGAAATTTTGCTTCAGGTATACTAAAGGTAGTGAAATAGTCATATTTCTGTCCTTGTTTCATATTACAGTTGACCCTTTCTATCCTCAGGTTCTGCATCTGTGAATTCAACCAAACTTGGATGGAAAATATTTGGGGAAAAAAATTGCATCTGTACTGAACATGTGTGGACTTTTTTTTCTTGTCACTATTCCCTAAACAGCACAGTATAACTATATGCACAGCATTTACGTTGTATTAGGTATTATAAGTAATCCAGAGGTGATTTATAGTGTACAGAGAATGCGAGTAGCTTATTTGCAAATACTGCACCATTTTATATCAGGGAAGTGAGCATCTGAGGCTTCTAGTACCTGAGGGAAGTCCTGGAACCAACCTCCCACAGATGCTGAGGGAAGACTGTATTTTGTGTTGCTGTTCAAGGTGGCAGAGTTATATGAACTTGGGCTTTAAAATCAAGAGGACCTGGCTTCAATTGCTGTTTTCCCTTAAGTAGCTGTGTAACTTTGGGAAATTTTAAAAAACTTTTTGTTTATTTATTTTAAAGATGTGGGGTACAATTCAGGGTTAGATATTCAAATGTTCATTATACAGGTACCTCTGTTGGTGAGGTGTGCCAGTTCATTTTCTTGAATATGACACAGAGGTAGCAGCGCCTTCCTCTGGCTGCTTGTTGTGCAGGGTCTGTGACAATGCGTGGCAAACACTCACAGCACAGCCAGTGAGCAATAAATGGTAGCTATTATTTCCTTATTTGAGATGCCTGGCTAAAATTATGGATGTCATGGAGAATATGGGTGTTTGAAAATAATTGATGAATTAAGTAAAATTTAGGTTCAAGAGGTAAACCTCTTGCTTTCAATTATCCTTTCCATTCCTAAAAGGTGAATAATAATAAAACAGAAGGCCAGACCTGTCAATGTGATTTTCCATTAATGAGACATAGTTAAGAGTCCACTGTATTTCATGTGCTAGTTAGAAATAGGCAGCTCTGGTCACAACCTTGTGCTTTTAAGTCATACTATTTAGATAGCTCTTCTGAGAGGTCACTCACTTCTACATTTGTGCACAAATGGGGGAAAATCCTGTTAGTTCACACTTTGTCATAAGTTAAAGCCTTGTTAGGCTCTTCAGTGAATGATGGCTAAGTTTCAAATTTTGTTGCTGGCCATGATTGATGTTTTGACATATTTATTCCATATGTCAGCTATTCTTTTTTTTTTATTTAATCAATATTTTTTATTATGGTTTTGTGGGGTACAGTTAAGGGTTAGGTGTACAGTTATGTTTCATTCAGGCACCC
>NW_007255329.1:0-3322 GCF_000164805.1 Carlito syrichta | reverse complement strand
TTTGAATTGGCATCGAGGTGGGGGCTTGCTGTGGTGTCCAGCCTGGTCTCAGCTCCCGGGCTCTGGCCATCTTCCTGTCTCGGCCTCTCCAAGTGCCGTGGAGACAGGCATGAGTCGCTCTGCCCTCCTATGGTGGTTTGAGAGTCACACCCTCCCTTTCTCTGAGTAGACACCTGGGTGAAGTGAGTAGATTCACCCTGGAGATGGAGGCGACTGGTGGAGTGGATGCCCTATTGGAGACATGCCCCTGCACTAGGTGCTTCCCTGGGGTGGGCTCGGCAGATGATTATGGCTGCCCTCTCTGGGGTCCTGGGTCATCTGAAGGGAGTGGGCCTCGTGGTTGGGACCTGAGAGTGGTGTGAAGGCTTGGTGGGGGCCTCATGCCTGTCACCCTGGCTCTTTGGGAGGCTGAGGCAAGAGGATGACCTGAACCTCTGGGTTCGAGACCAGCCCAGGCACCTTGGTGAGGCCTCGTCTCTACAAGAAACCATCAAAATGAGTTGAGTGTAGTGGTGCACACCGGTCATTCCAGCCACTCTGGAGGCAACAGCGGGAGGATTGCCAGAGCCCAGCCAGTGGAGGCTGTGGTGGCTGAGAGCAGTTGCCTGTGCATCAGCATGGGCAAGAGAGTGGGACTCTGACTGAGAATAATACCAACCACCAACATCAGAACGACAGATTAGGTTCAGGGGCTCAATTGGCATCCTGGCCCTTCAGAGGCCAAGGCGAGTGGATGTCCTGAGCCTGCAAGTTTGAGACCAGCCCAGAACACTGGGTGAGACCTTGTCTTGGCCATCAAAAATAAATCCAAAGATTAGCAGGTCTTGGTGGTGCAGCCATGTGGTTCTAGCCATTCTGGGAGCCAGGCAGGAGGATTGCCTGAGCACGGCAGGTGGAGTCTGTGGTGGCCGTGAGCGTGCCCCTGTGCTCTGGCCTGGGGACAGAGTGGGATTCTAACTCCAAATAATAATAATCAATACCACCACCATCCATCATCCCCACACTTGCCACCCTCATCATCCCCACACCTGGCACCAGTGGGTGTGAGGAATCACCCTCAGTGATGGGAGAAGAAAATACGCATTCATGTCTGTCATTCACGGGAGGTTTCAACATTGACCACCAGGAACGTCCGTCCCAAACCTTTGACCATGCATCCCAGAGGACCTGCCTCCACACTCCACAGTCATTCCTCATGTCAAAGACACGTGTGAGCTCACAGAACAGATGGCCCTGTGTTAGGGTAGCCATTGGGCACAGAGCAATCAAAGGCGGTCTGGCAACAGCGTGACCAGCCCAGGGTTCTGGTTGTCCGGTCTGCCACCTTCGGGTGGGGAGAGGGTCCCTTCCTGTCCTGATCACACCATCGTCCCCAGCCCACATGGACCTTTCCCTGGGGAGCCATGGTTGCCTGTAGTGATGTACGTGGGAGGCATCTTTTTTGTCATTGGAGTCTCTGTTGGCTGGACTGGGGTGCGGTGGCACTATCGTGGCTCCCAGGGCCTCAACCTGTGGGGCTCAAGCGGTCTGCCTGCCTCAGCCCTAGAGCAGGTGGGACTCCAGGGGCCACCACACCTGACTCGATTTTGGGGTCCTGTCACCGAGACATGGTCTGTCCATGTCACCCGAGCTGGTCTCCCAACCTGGGACTTAGGCAGCCTCCTGCCTCAACCTCTCTGGGCACAGGGCAGGTGGCCGTGAGCCACAGTGCATGGCCTGGACTCGCATGAGCTGTCAGCAGAGGGGATGCAAAGGCACTCTCTGAGTCAGATGCCACCGCATCCCATGCAGCTGTGAGCGCATGTGCCACTATGAGCAACTTGAGTGTTTGCCTTCTGAGGAGCAATGAAGTCTTGCTATATTGCGCAGTCTGGTCTCTAACTTCCAGGATCCAGTAGTCTCCCACCTCGGCCATCCAAAGCCACAGCCCAAATATCTGCCAATCCACTGTCTTTCGGGAACTCTATGCCCAAGATTGTGGCTCCTTCCCCAATAATCTCTGTTCATGATGATCCCAACTACATACATGAATTGATGTTCTTCTTTTCTCTCCTTTTTTTGAGACAGAGTATCACTCCATCACCAAGAATAGAGGGCAGTGGCTCACTCCCAGTCACTGCAGCCTCGGCCCTCCAGGTTCCAGTGAACCTTCCCCCACTGGCCTTCTAAGGAACTGGAATGACAGGTGTGTGCTTCCACTCCTTGCTAATTTGGGATGGAGGGTAGAGACGAGTTCTCACTGAGTTGCCTGGGTGCATCACAAATCTGCAGGCTCTGGCCAGCCTCTGGTCTCTACCTCCCAAAGTGCTGGAATGACGAGGTTGAACCCTCTAACCTGGCCTTGATACTTCGTCGAAAACAAACCAGAAGGTCCATGCCTGGAAACCCAGCCATCTGGGAGTCTGAATCAGGAGGATGGCTGTAAAACAGGAACTCAAGGCCAGTCCGGGCAATGCAGCAAGACCCTGTCTATGCACCCATCCAAACATGGTGTCTGAGTTCATGGTGGGTGTCCATCCTCCTGGTCATTCCAGAGAATGAGGTGGGAGGATCACTGGAGCCCATGATTTCGAGGATGGTGGTGAATGATGGTCCTGTCCCCAGAATCCAGCCTGGAGCACAGAGCCAGACCCTGTCCCCAAAAACATGAGTATCATACACAGATTATCAACTGTGCATGGTGTGTTCAAAGGGCGACTGGCTTTAGAGTCAGAAAAAATGGGACTGTGGGGGAAGAAATATCCCTGGGTGAGGGATGTGTCCCCAGCCTTTCTTGGCATAAGGTCCTTGTTTCCGAATTGGAGGGCTGGCCTGCCTGATCCACATTTCTCACCCTGGAGAGGAGAGCTGGCACTAACCCAGCCAGGGAGCTAGCGAAAGGGCGGGTGTGACTCTTAAACCATCGTGGGGGGTGCCGGCTGTCGAGTCACGCCTGTATCCTTGGCACTAACCCTGCACCAAAGCAGGGGCAGCCATTTGTGGGGGGTTGGGGCTGGAAGGTGCCGAGCTTGGGGAACACTCGTTTGTCAGTGGGGTGTGGGAGAAAGGACTGAGGGCAGAAGATTTGCGGGAGAACAGATTTCTTTGTTGACTTGGATTTTCTTTCTTTCTTTCTTTCTTTCTTTCTTTCTTTCTTTCTTTCTTTCTTTCTGTTTTTCTTTCTTTCATTCTTTCTTTTCCTCTCTCTCTCTTTTGTTTGCTCAGTAGGTAGCCCTGGCTGCTCTCAAACTGCCCAACGTGGGACTTTCACTTGGCCTGGGCCTCTCAAACTGCTGCAATAACAGGCTTTCCATTTGGTGGGCATCCTGGTCTTCCTGCCAGT
>NW_007255328.1:4264-8294 GCF_000164805.1 Carlito syrichta | reverse complement strand
TGCTTCCTTACGGTTCTATGAGTTTCCTTTACTTCTCACCACCAACATTCACCACTCAACTTTGCGGAGAGCACCCTGGCATTTGTTCTTGCCACAGAGTCTCCTTGAAAAGTAGCCAGACCTGTGAGTGAGAATTTCAGAGTGCTGTGATCATAGACAGTGCCTCTACTGCGAGGAAAACCTTCTCCAAACCCATGCGCGGGAGCCAACGGGAAGGACAGAGACCCACTTCTCTTGGAGTGACATCCATGCTTCAGGGGTGGGTGCTGAGTGAGGCCAGGTGTCCGGGTCCTAACGGGTGATCGCCACCAGCATGTCACCTCTGCTCTACAAGAAAAGCAGCGTGAAGACAATCTGAACCCCACTGTCCCGGCCTGCCCGGCCCTGCACAGAGCTCCAATCCTGTGAGTGGGCAACAGATGGCGGAAGGAAGCCCCAGCCTCTGGGACTCACTTGCCAGGAACGGAGCCTCCATGACTCAGAGCTGGAAGGAAGAAGACACTGACTCTCCGGTCTGGGAGCTGAGGGGAGACACAGCATCATCTTCTCGGCCACACTCAACCAAGCAGACCTTTCGTCATGTACAGCTCGGGGTGGGGATAGGTCATGGCCGTGTGCCACCTACTCTCAATGCTCTCTCGGAGACCAAACCTGTCTGGTGGCTTGGATGCCTAACTTAGGACAACTTCCAGAGACTTTCAAGAGCTTTTGGAAAGCAGCAGCTATCATGGGCTAGGATTGTTCTCCGAGCGGATGTCCACCGAGCTCCCATACTGTTGGTGCAGGTGTGGAATCTCTAGGCTTTTTCTTCAATTATTCATTGGAAGGCATTCATCAGCATTTCGGACACCAATCCTCAGCCACGTATAGTAAAATGAATTCAATTAGAAACCATGCCAAGTGGGATTGATTTCTGGGAAACATGTGTAGCACAACGTACAAAACGTAAATGTCATTTCAACAAAACTCAATCAAAGGGAAATTCCGCACTAGCAGTATAAAAGTAGCCACATACAACCTTCTTTATTGAGGTCGAAGGGATTTGAGAAAAATTCACACTGATTCATGATACAAACACTAAAATGTAACTCAGAATAGAAGACAACCTCCTTCACCTGATAAAGGCCACATAGGAAAACACAAAACTATCATGATTACGCCATGGTGAAACTTTCAGCTTTTCCCTGAAGATCAAGAAGTATACGTGGATATAGTCTTCCACCACTTCCCTTCAAGATAGGGTTAAGAATGCTGAACAGAACAATTAAACAAAAAACAATTTTTCAAGGTATCCTCACGGGAGACGAAGGAGTAAAGTTAACTCAGTTCTCATAGACACGACGCTACGTATAGACAGCTAGAACAAGTTCACCAGACACACACACACATACACACACACTCACACACACACACTCACCCTTTCAGAACTCAAAATTCAGCATTGTTGCGGGACACAAATTCAACATACAAACACCTGGTGTCTCTCTACACTTTCAAAGTCCACCTGAAGAAACCACTAAGGAAACAATTCAATTACCATAGCAGCCAAAACCACAAAATAGTACAAAAACAAAGTTAAGCGGACAATAGAACAGTACACTAAACAGTACACACTCATGCTGATAGACACTGCACAGGACATAAGCCAATGGAAAGGAAATACTGGGTTCAATAAATAAAAACCATGACGTGGGAAGATGCGACTACTACACAACGCATTAAAAACAGAAAGAAATCTCGACCGAAACCCAAATGTCTTGTCTTTCAGAAGAATTGCATGAGACGGGCAATAGCCCAAACTGTCTTCAAAATGGGCAAAGTGTAGGGTTTCACACTTTCTGCTTTCACCAAAGTCCAGTAAACCAAACACAGAGGCAATGGTATAAAACCCTAACGACTGATCCATGGAACAGAACGAACACTGAGGAATCAGTGGACACATTTATGGCCACATACATTCCGTGGGAATAGGGCAGTCCTTCCACACACACTTCTCAGAAAAACTGGATACACTCATGCATAATCCAGCAGTTGCACTTCCAGCAAAAGCCACAACACAGGTTAGAAAATACAAGAAAAGAAGAGTCTGTGAACTCACGGTTAAGGGTCCATGTCCAAGAGCGGCCTGACTCACGTTCCCTCGACGTGGTAGGGGGGCCCCAGCACCGCCGCCTGCGGGGGGCCCGGCTCCGCCGCCAGCGGGGGGCCCAGCTCCGCGGCCAGCGGGGGGCCCAGCTCCGCGGTCGTCCCAGTCGCCGCGAGCCACACTCTGGGCTCCCGCAGCGCGGGAGTCCGAAGCACTCCGTGGGAGGCCGCGGCCCGGGAGGCGGAACCGCGTTGCGCCTCGGTGCTCGCAGGCAGGATTCTGAGGAAGGATCGCGTCAACCCACCAGGTCACGCGGCCGGGACGCGACGCGCCGTCCTCACGCCAGGGCGCTGCAGCCCCGCAATGGCGAGGGACCCGGAGCCCCGCCCCCACAAGAGAGAGATTGACAGCAGGTACCATTCATTGTGCAGAGTAGGTGTCTGATACATTTCAACAACTCCAACGTAACACTAACACATGAGAAAACGCAAACATGGTCAGAAAGGAAACATGCCAGAGATCTACACATACCGCTGCAGGGAAAAAGACACAAATCGGGACAATTCATTTTAAGCAGTAGTATACAGTTGCTATCTATACTCAATGAAACATATCGAATGAGTCAACTGGGATATATTTCAAAAATAAGTTAATTAAAAATCAGCAATAGGATATTTTATCTAAGCACATTTCCATAAAATAAGGGTATGTGTTTTTATTTGGGTGTGGAAAAAAGTGATTAAGGCTATAGAAACAAGAATTCCTTTCTAATGACTGGCCATGGATTCAGGGATCTGGTATAAACGTTTTCTTCTTCATTTGTAATTTGAAAGAAGTAGGGTACAATTCAGGGTGAAATATATTAATATTCATTTTACAGGAACCCTTGTTGTTCAGGCCTGTCCCCGAACGTCCCGGCACCCCGGGCACAAACCAACTACTGCAAGTCCTGGCCCTCCCCCTCCCCTGCATCTCCCAACTCTGAAAATCTTTTTTGTTGTCGTTATTATGATGGTTGTTCAAGGTCCACTTATGAGTGAGTACATGTGATACTCAGTTTCTGCTTCCCTGAAAGGTCACCCAGTAGTATAGACTCTAACTCCATCCAGGTTTCCGTGAACTTCGTGAGTTTGTTCTCGTTGTGACTGCATAATATGGCATTGTTCCTACGTACCACATATTTTGAATCCAGTCCTCTTTAGATGGGCAGGATGGTTGGCTCCATGTTCTTGCTACTGCGAACAATGTGGCGATAAACATACATGTGCAAATATCTCTTGGAGAGAGGGATTTCGTTCTGCCTGGTATGTTCCCAGTAGGAGGATGGCAGGGTCGATTTTTAGATCGTTTAGGAATCACCAAATGCTTATCCACAGAGCTGGTCCGAGTTTACACTCCCACGAGCAGTGTAGAAGTGTTCCCTTTGTGTCATTTCCACGCCAGCATCTGTTGTTTTGGGAATGATGGATGATAGCCATCCTGACTGAAAATTGGTGACTCCTCAAGGTCGTTTTCACTTGCATTTTCGGATGACAAATGAGGCTGAGCTTTTTCCAATGTCTTTGGTGGCTGCTTGTATGTCTGCTGTTGAGATGGGTCTGTTCATATCTTTTGCTCACTGTGAAATGAGGCTGTTTGCTTTTTTCTTGTCGGCAAGTGGCAGTTCCTTGTAGTTCCGAGCTGATCATCCCTTGTCAGATGTACATTCGCAAATATGTTTTCCGCATCTGTGGGTTGCGTTTCTCTATGAGTCAGGGCCTCACTCTGATGCCCAGACGGTACTAGAGTGGTACAATCACACCTGACCACAGGGTAGACCTCCGGGGCTCAGGCAATCCTCCCAAGCGGCTGCAACGAAAAGCCTATGTCTCCAAGCCCAGCTCATTGATGACATTTTGGAGATAGAGATGAGGCTGCCTGATGTTACACAGTCATGTTCAACTC
>NW_007255328.1:0-3762 GCF_000164805.1 Carlito syrichta | reverse complement strand
ACAATCTGAACCCCACTGTCCCGGCCTGCCCGGCCCTGCACAGAGCTCCAATCCTGTGAGTGGGCAACAGCTGGCGGAAGGAAGCCCCAGCCTCTGGGACTCACTTGCCAGGAACGGAGCCTCCATGACTCAGAGCTGGAAGGAAGAAGACACTGACTCTCCGGTCTGGGAGCTGAGGGGAGACACAGCATCATCTTCTCGGCCACACTCAACCAAGCAGACCTTTCGTCATGTACAGCTCGGGGTGGGGAAGGTCATGGCCATGTGCCACCTACTCTCAATGCTCTCTCGGAGACCAAACCTGTCTGGTGGCTTGGATGCCTAACTTAGGACAACTTCCAGAGACTTTCAAGAGCTTTTGGAAAGCAGCAGCTATCATGGGCTAGGATTGTTCTCCGAGCGGATGTCCACCGAGCTCCCATACTGTTGGTGCAGGTGTGGAATCTCTAGGCTTTTTCTTCAATTATTCATTGGAAGGCATTCATCAGCATTTCGGACACCAATCCTCAGCCACGTATAGTAAAATGAATTCAATTAGAAACCATGCCAAGTGGGATTGATTTCTGGGAAACATGTGTAGCACAACGTACAAAACGTAAATGTCATTTCAACAAAACTCAACAAAGGAAAATTCCGCACTAGCAGTATAAAAGTAGCCACATACAACCTTCTTTATTGAGGTCGAAGGGATTTGAGAAAAATTCACACTGATTCATGATACAAACACTAAAATGTAACTCAGAATAGAAGACAACCTCCTTCACCTGATAAAGGCCACATAGGAACACACAAAACTATCATGATTACGCCATGGTGAAACTTTCAGCTTTTCCCTGAAGATCAAGAAGTATACGTGGATATAGTCTTCCACCACTTCCCTTCAAGATAGGGTTAAGAATGCTGAACAGAACAATTAAACAAAAAACAATTTTTCAAGGTATCCTCACGGGAGACGAAGGAGTAAAGTTAACTCAGTTCTCATAGACACGACGCTACGTATAGACAGCTCCAACAAGTTCACCAGACACACACACACATACACACACACTCACACACACACACTCACCCTTTCAGAACTCAAAATTCAGCATTGTTGCGGGACACAAATTCAACATACAAACACCTGGTGTCTCTCTACACTTTCAAAGTCCACCTGAAGAAACCACTAAGGAAACAATTCAATTACCGTAGCAGCCAAAACCACAAAATAGTACAAAAACAAAGTTAAGCGGACAATAGAACAGTACACTAAACAGTACACACTCATGCTGATAGACACTGCAGAGGACATAAGCCAATGGAAAGGAAATGCTCGGTTCAATAAATAAAAACCATGACGTGGGAAGATGCCACTACTACACAACGCATTAAAAACACAAAGAAATCTCGACCAAAACCCAAATGTCTAGTCTTTCAGAAGAATTGCATGAGACCGGCAATAGCCCAAACTCTCTTCAAAATGGGCAAAGTGTAGGGTTTCACACTTTCTGCTTTCACCAAAGTCCAGTAAACCAAACACAGAGGCAATGGTATAAAACCCTAACGATTGATCCATGGAACAGAACGAACACTGAGGAATCAGTGGACACATTTATGGCCACATACATTCCGTGGGAATAGGGCAGTCCTTCCACACACACTTCTCAGAAAACGGGATACTCTCATGCATAATCCAGCAGTTGCACTTCCAGCAAAGCCACAACACAGGTTAGAAAATACAAGAAAAGAAGAGTCTGTGAACTCACGGTTAAGGGTCCATGTCCAAGAGCGGCCTGACTCACGTTCCCTCGACGTGGTAGGGGGGCCCCAGCTCCGCCGCCTGCGGGGGGCCCAGCTCCGCCGCCAGCGGGGGGACCAGCTCCGCGGTCGTCCCAGTCGCCGCGAGCCACACTCTGGGCTCCCGCAGCGCGGAGTCCGAAGCACTCCGTGGGAGGCCGCGGCCCGGGAGGCGGAACCGCGTTGCGCCTCGGTGCTCGCAGGCAGGATTCTGAGGAAGGATCGCGTCAACCCAGCAGGTCACGCGGCCGGGACGCGACGCGCCGTCCTCACGCCAGGGCGCTGCAGCCCCGCAATGGCGAGGGACCCGGAGCCGCCGCCCCCACAAGAGAGAGATTGACAGCAGGTACCATTCATTGTGCAGAGTAGGTGTCTGATACATTTCAACAACTCCAACGTAACACTAACACATGAGAAAACGCAAACATGGTCAGAAAGGAAACATGCCAGAGATCTACACATACCGCTGCAGGGAAAAAGACACAAATCGGGACAATTCATTTTAAGCAGTAGTATACAGTTGCTATCTATACTCAATGAAACATATCGAATGAGTCAACTGGGATATATTTCAAAAATAAGTTAATTAAAAATCAGCAATAGGATATTTTATCTAAGCACATTTCCATAAAATAAGGGTATGTGTTTTTATTTGGGTGTGGAAAAAAGTGATGAAGGCTATAGAAACAAGAATTCCTTTCTAATGACTGGCCATGGATTCAGGGATCTGGTATAAACGTTTTCTTCTGCATTTGTAATTGAAAGAAGTAGGGTACAATTCAGGGTGAAATATATTCATATCATTTTACAGAACCCTTGTTGTTCAGGCCTGTCCCCGAACGTCCCGGCACCCCGGGCACAAACCAACTACTGCAAGTCCTGGCCCTCCCCCTCCCCTGCATCTCCCAACTCTGAAAATCTTTTTTGTTGTCGTTATTATGATGGTTGTTCAAGGTCCACTTATGAGTGAGTACATGTGATACTCAGTTTCTGCTTCCGTGAAAGGTCACCCAGTAGTATAGACTCTAACTCCATCCAGGTTTCCGTGAACTTCGTGAGTTTGTTCTCGTTGTGACTGCATAATATGGCATTGTTCCTACGTACCACATATTTTGAATCCAGTCCTCTTTAGATGGGCAGGATGGTTGGCTCCATGTTCTTGCTACTGCGAACAATGTGGCGATAAACATACATGTGCAAATATCTCTTGGAGAGAGGGATTTCGTTCTTCCTGGTATGTTCCCAGTAGGAGGATGGCAGGGTCGATTTTTAGATCGTTTAGGAATCACCAAATGCTTATCCACAGAGCTGGTCCGAGTTTACACTCCCACGAGCAGTGTAGAAGTGTTCCCTTTGTGTCATTTCCACGCCAGCATCTGTTGTTTTGGGAATGATGGATGATAGCCATCCTGACTGAAAATTGGTGACTCCTCAAGGTCGTTTTCACTTGCATTTTCGGATGACAAATGAGGCTGAGCTTTTTCCAATGTCTTTGGTGGCTGCTTGTATGTCTGCTGTTGAGATGGGTCTGTTCATATCTTTTGCTCACTGTGAAATGAGGCTGTTTGCTTTTTTCTTGTCGGCAAGTGGCAGTTCCTTGTAGTTCCGAGCTGATCATCCCTTGTCAGATGTACATTCGCAAATATGTTTTCCGCATCTGTGGGTTGCGTTTCTCTATGAGTCAGGGCCTCACTCTGATGCCCAGACGGTACTAGAGTGGTACAATCACACCTGACCACAGGGTAGACCTCCGGGGCTCAGGCAATCCTCCCAAGCGGCTGCAACGAAAAGCCTATGTCTCCAAGCCCAGCTCATTGATGACATTTTGGAGATAGAGATGAGGCTGCCTGATGTTACACAGTCATGTTTCAACTCCTGGGCTCCAGCAATCTTCCGTCCTCAGTCCGCCAAAGTGCTGGATGACAGGTGGGAGATTCCATGACTGGCCTACCCTTAGCGGGAGTGGTTTTGGTCCACAATGAAGTG
>NW_007255327.1:0-8252 GCF_000164805.1 Carlito syrichta | reverse complement strand
TCTAGACAGCTGTCTAGGTAGGTAGCTAGCTAGATAAGTCATATTGCTAGCCTGCAGGCTACCTATTCAAGTCAGCCAGTTAAGTCAGCTGGATAGCCTGCTGGCTAGGTAGGTAGCTAGCTAGTTAAGTGAGCTGGTTAGCCACCTTGCTAGCTTAAGTCAGCTAGGTAAGTCAGTTGGCTAGTCAGCTTGCTAGATAGGCAACCAGCTACTTAAGTCAGCTGACTAGCCAGCAGACTAGGTGATTAACTCAGCTAGTTAAGTCAGCTGGAAACCAGCTGGCTAGTTAGTTAAGTCAGCTCGTTAAGTCAGAAGCCTATCCAGCTGGTTAGTTAGTTAAAAAGTTAGTTAAATCACATGGATAGCCATCAAGCTAGCTAGTTATTTCAGCTACCTAAGTCAGCTGGCTACCTAGGAAGATAGCTATTAAGTCAGCTAGTTATGTCAGCTAGCTAGCTAGTAAATCAACTAGTTAAGTCAGCTGGCTAGCTAGATAGTCAGCTAGGTAGCTAGTTAGTTAAGCCAATTAGTTAAGACAGCTGGCTAGCTAGGTAGCTAGCTCATTAAGTCAGCCAGTTAAGTCAGTGAACTAATTCAACAGGCTAGTCAGCTGCCTAGTTGGGTAGCTAGCTATTTAATTCAACTGACTAGTCAGCTAGCTATCTAGTTAAGAAACCTAGTTAAGTCAGCTCACTAGTCAGCTGGTTAGGTAGGTAGTTTGGTAGTTAAATCAGTTGGCAAACCAGCGGGCTATGTATTTAGCTAGCTAGTTAACTCAGCTTGCTAGCTAGGTAACTAGGCAGTTAGGTCAGCCTGCTAGCCAGCTGGCTAGCTACATAAGTCACCTATTTAAGTCAGCAGGCTAGACAACTGGCTTGCTGGGTAGCTAGATAGTTAAGGCAGCAGTCTAGCCAACTGGCTAGCTAGTTAAGCCACCTAGTTAAGTCAGCTGGATATACAGCTTGCCAGCTGGGAAGCTTGCTATTTACCTCAGCTGTCTAGTCAGCTGGCTAGCTAGTTAAATCACCTATTAAAGTCAACTAGCTAGCTAACTTGCTAGCTATAGGGCTAGCTAGTTAATTCAACTGTGTAGCAAGCAGGCCAGCTATTTAAGTCAGCTAATTAAGTCAGCTGGCTAGCCAGCTGGCTAGCTAGGTAGCGAGCATTTTAAGGCAGCTGTCTAGCCAGGTGGATAGCTAATCAAGTCAGCTAGTTAAGTCTGCTGACTAGCCAGCTAGCTAGCTAGGTAGAGAGCTATTTAATTCAACTGGGTAGCCAACTGGCTAACTAGTTAAGTGAGCTATCTGGGTCAGCTTGATAGCTGGTTAAGTCAACTAGTTAAGTCAGTTGGCTAACAAGATAGATAGCTAGGTACCAAACTAGTTAAGTCAGCTAGCCAGCCAGCTTGCTACCTAGTAAATTCAGCTAGTTAATTCATCTGGCTTCCCATCTGGCTAGGTAGGTACCTAGCTAGTTAAGTCAGCTGGCTAGCCAGCTGGCTAGCTGATTAATTCAGCTAGTTAATTCAGCTAGCCAGACAGCTGGCTAGCTAGTTAAATCCGACAGATAAGTCAACTGAACAGCTTCTTGCGTCAGTTATTTAAATCAGCTGGCTACCCAGCTGCCTATCTTGGTAGCAAATTACTTAAGTCGACTGACTAGCCAGCTGTCTAGCTAGTTAAGTCATCTAGTTAAGACAGCTTGCTAGCCAGCTGGCTAGCTAGGTAGCTAGGTAGTTAATACAGTGGTCAAGCCAGCAGTATACATCGGTAGCTTGCTAGTTAAGTCAGCTGTCTAGCCAGCTGGCTAGCTAGAGATGTCAGCTAGTTAAGTCAGCTGGCTAGCCAGCCGGCTATCTAGTCAGCTAGTTGAGTCAGCTGGCTAGCCAACTGGCTAGCTGGATAAGTGAGCTAGTTAATTCAAGTGACAAGCCAACTGGCTAGCTGGGTAGCTACATAGTTAATTCACCTGGCTAGCCAGCTGGCTAGCTGGTTAGGTCAGCTAGGTAAGTCAGCTGGCTAGCCACCTAGCTAGGTAGGTAACTATTAATTAAATCAGCTGGTTAGCCAGCTGCCAAGCTAGTTAAGTAAGCTAGTTAAGTGAGTGGCTAGCCAGCTGGCTAGCTAGTTGGCATAGCTAGTTAAGTCAGCTAGGTAATTCATCAGGCTTCCCAGCTGGCTAGGTAGGTAGCTAGCTAGTTAAGTCAGCTGGCTAGCCAGCTGGCTAGCTGGTTAATTCAGCTAGTTAATTCAGCTCGACAGCCAGCTGACTAGCTAGTTAAATCAGATAAATAAGCCAGCTGACTAGATAGTTGATTCAGTCTGTTAAGTCAGCTGGCTAGCCAGCTGCCTATCTGGGTAGCTAACTACTTAAGTCAGCTTACTGGCCAGCTGGCTAGCTAGTTAAGTCACCTAGTTAAGTCAGCTCACGGGCCAGCTAGTTAGCTAGGTATTTAATTCAGTGGGTAAGTCAGTGATATACATCGGTAGCTAGTTAGTTAAGTCAGCTAGGTAATTCATCTGGCTTCCCAGCTGGCTAGGTAGGCATCTAGCAAGTTCAGTCAGCTGGCAAGCCAGCTGGCTAGCTGGTTAATTCAGCTTGTTAATTCAGCTGGACAGCCAGCTGGCTAGCTAGTTAAATCAGATAAGTAAGTCAGCTGGCTAGATAGTTGATTCAGTCCTTTAAGTCAGCTGGCTTGGCAGCTGCCTATCAGGGTAGCTAAAAACTCAATCAGCTGACTGGCCAGCTGTCTAGCTAGTTAAGTCACCTAGTTAAGTCAGCTCAAGAGCCAGCTAGTTAGTTAAGTAGCTAGGTATTTAATTCAGTGGTAAGCCAGCGGTATACATCGGTAGCTAACTAGTTAAATCAGCTGGTTAGCCATCTGGCTAGCTAGATACGTCAGCTAGTTAAATCAGTTTGCAAGTCAGCTGGCTAACTAGTTCTGACAGCTAGTTGAGTCAGCTGGGTAGCCAGCTGGCTAGCTGGATAAGTGAGCTAGTTAATTCAAGTGGCAAGCCAACTGGCTAGCTAGGTAGCTACATAGATAATTCATCAGGCTTCCCAGCTGGCTAGGTAGGTAGCTAGCTAGTTAAGTCAGCTGGCTAACCAGCTGGCTAGCTGGTTAATTCAGCTAGTTAATTCAGCTGGACAGCCAGCTGGCTAGCTCGTTAAATCAGATAAATGTCAGCTGGCTAGATATTTGATTCAGTTCGTTAAGTCAGCTGGCTAGTCAGCTGCCTATCTGGGTAGCTAACTAATTAAGTCAGCTGACTGTTCAACTTTCTAGCTAGTTAATTCACCTAGTTAAGTCAGCTCACGAGCCAGCTAGTTACCTATGTAACTAGGTAGTTAATTCAGTGGGTAAGCCAGCAGTATACGTCAGTAGCTAGCTACATAAGTCAGCTGGCTAGCCACCTGGCTAGCTAGAGACATCAGGTAGTTAAGTCAGTTGACAACCCAACAAGCTAACTAGTTCTGACAGCTAATTGAGTCAGTTGGCTAGCCAGCTGGCTAGTTGGATAAGTGAGCTAGTTAATTCAAGTGGCAAGCCGACTGGCTAGCTAGGTAGCTACATAGATAATTCATCTGGCTAGCAAGCTGACTGGCTGGTTAAGTCAGATAGTTAACTCAGCTGGCTAGCCACCTGGCTAGGTAGGTAGCTAGCTAATTAAGTCACCTGGCTAGCTGGCTGGCTAGCTAGTTAAGTCAGCAAATTAAGTGAGCTGGGTAGCCAGCTGGCTAGGTAGGTGGTTAGCTAGTTAAGCCAGCTGGCTAGACAGATGGTGATCTAATTAAGTCAGTTAGTTAAGACAGCTGGTTAGCCAGCTGGCTAGCTAGGTGGCTAGCATGTTAAGACAGCTGGTTAGCAGGCTGGTCATGTAGGTGACCAGATAATTTAGCCGGCTTGATATGCAGCTGATATTAGTTAAGCCAGCTTTCTATCCCACTGTCCAGTCAGACAGGAGGCTATTTAATGTGGCAGGGTACCCAGGTGGCCAGTCTGCTAGCTAGCTAGCCGGCTGCCTAGCCTGAGAGCCAGCCAGGTAGCTAGCTAGTTAAGCCAGGTGACTAGACGTCTAGCCACCCAGATAGATAGCTACTTAAGTCAGTTCTCTAGCCAGGTAGCCAGCCAATTAGTTAGTCAGCTAGTTAAGTCAGCTAGCTAGCCAGCTAGCTAGTTAAGTCAGCTAGCAAGTCAGTTAACTATTCAGCTAGCTAGTTAAGTCAGCTAGTTAGTTAGGTTGCTTGTCAAACAGCTAGATAAGTCTGCTAGCTAGTCAGCTAGCTAATCTGCTAGATAATTAAGTCAGCTAGCCAACTAACTAGCCAGTTAGCTAGCTAGTTAAGTCAGGTTGCTAGACAGTTAGATAGTTTGTTTGCTAGCTAGTTATGTCAGCTAGATAGCCAGCTAGCTACTCAGCTAGCTAGTTAAGACAGCTCACAAACCAGCTAATTACTTGGCTAACTACTCTGCTAGCAACTCAGCTAGCTGGTCAGCTAAATAGTAGGCTTGATTGCTTTCCATCAGGTCAACTAAATATTCGACTTGCTCGCTGGTCAACCGGTCAGCAAACTAGTCGGCTCGCTCACTAGTCAAAAGATCAACTATCTTGTCATTTTGCTCGCAGGTCAACGGGTCAGCGAACTACTCGGCTTGCTTGCCTGTCAGCTAGTTAAGTCAGCTAATAGGTCGGCTCACTCATCAGCTGAATAGTTAAGACAGCTCATGTGTTGGCTAACTCGCTGAGCGACTAGTTAAGGTGGCTCACTGGTCAGCTCAAAACCAGCTGACTAGTTAAATTTGACCAGTTGGCTCACTTGACAGCCAACTAAATTCAGCTGACCAGTCATCTCACACACTGGCTGACTAGTTAAGTCAGCTGACCAGTCGACTCGCCTACTATCCAACTAGTTACATCAGCTGACCAATCGACTCATTTGCCATTGAACTAGTTAATTCAGCTGACCAGTTGGCTCACTCACCGACTGACTAAGTCAGCTAACCGGTCGGCCAACTAGCAGTCCAACTAGTTAAGTTAGCTAACCAATCGGCCTACCAGTGGGCCAAATTTTAAGTGGACAATTTAGGTCAGCTAAGTAGTCGGCCGACTAGTTAGGTCAGCTAACTAGTCGGTCAACTAATTGGACTAGTTAGGTCAGCAAATTAGCAAGCCAACTAGTTAACCCTGCTAAATAGTGGGTCAACTACTCAGTTAACCCAGCTAGTCAGCTGACTATTTGGCCAACAGTTTATGCCAGCAATCATGTCAGCTGAGTAGACAGCCAACATATTAAACCAGTTAACTAGTCAGCCGATTCATCAGTGAACAAGTTGTCACCTAGCTAACTCATTAACCAACTAGTTAAATCACCTAATTATCTCGTGTACTAACTAGTTAAAACATTAGCTAACTCACTAATGAACTTAAGTCAGCTAGCTATCTTGTTAGTCAACTAGTTAAGTCCATTAGCTAAGTCAGCTAGCTAACCAGCTAGCTAGCTAAGTCGTCTAGTTAAATCAGCTAGCTCACTTGTTAGCTAACTATTTAAGCCAGCTACTTAAGTCTGCTTTATGATTAGTTAGCTAATTAATTAAGTCAGCTAGTTATCCAGCTAGTTAAATAGTTAGCTAACTAATTCCTGTAGCTAAGTTAGCTAGCTACCTAGATTACTATGCCAGTTCAGTCAGCTAGTTAAGCCTGTTTTCTTATTTCATCAGCTGCTTAAGACAGCTAGATATCTAGTTAAATAACGGGTTAATTTAGCAGGCTGAGTCAGGTAGTTAGCTAGTTAACTAACGTATTAAATCAGCTGGCTGAGTCAGTTAGCTAGCAAGTTAGGAAACGGGTTGAGCCAGCTGATTGAGTAGGCAAGCTAGCTAGTTAGCTAACGAGTTAAGTCAGCTGGATGAGTCAGTTAGCTACCTATCTATCTAATGACTTGAGTTAGCTCTTTGTGTTAGCTAGCTAGCTCATTAGCTAATGAGCTAAGATCAATAAGTCACCTAGCTAACACGTTAGATAATGAGAAAGCTAACCAGTTAGCTAGCTGGTTATGTCAACTAGCTAGCTAAGCAGCTGACTATTTAAGTCAGCTGGCTAGCTAGGTAGCTAGCTAGTTAGCTAACCATATAATTCAGCTGGCCAACTAGGTAGCTAGCTAATTAACTCAACTATTTAAGTCAGCTAGCTAGCCAGAAGGCTAGATAGGTAGTGAGCTATTTAAGTCAATTGGCTAGAAAGCTGGCTACCTGGTTATTTCAGCTAGTTAAGAGAGCTGGCTAACCAACTGCCAATGTATATAGCTAGCTAGTTAAGTCAACTAGATAGCTACCTGGCTAGCTAGTGATGTCAGCGTGTTAAGACAGCTGGCTAGCCAACTGGCTAGCTTGTTAATTCAGCTAATTTATCAAAGTCTAGCCAGCTGGCTAGGCAGGTAGCTAGCTAGACATATTAGCTTGCTAGGCAGCAGGCTAGCTGCTCAAGTCAGAAAGTTAATCAGCTGGCTAGCCTTCAGGCTATGTAGGTATCTCACTAGTTAAGTGAGATGGCTTGCCAGCTTGCTATCTTAAGTCAGTTACTTAAGTCAGTTGGCTAGCCAGCTGGCTAGATAGGTAGCCAGCTAGTTAAGAAACCTGGTTAGCCAGCTGACTAGCTGGTTAAGTAGGCTAGTTAAGTCAGCTGGCAACCTGCTGCCTACCTAGTTAAGTCAGCACGCTGTCTGTTGGCTATCCAGCTGGTTATCGAGTTAAAAAGCTAGTTAAGTCAGATGGCTGGCCATCTGGCTAGCTAGTTATTTCTGCCAGTTAAGTCAGTTGGTTACCTAGGAATCTAGCTATATAAGTCAACTGGTTATGTCAGCTACTTAGCTCTTTATGTCAGCTAGTTAAGCCAGTAGGTGATCTAGGTAGCTAGCTGGTTAAGTCAGCTAGTTAAGTTAGCTTACTAGCTAGTTATGCCAGCAAGTTAAGTCAGTTGGATAGCCAGCTGCCTATCTGGGTATCTAGCTATTTAAGACTAGCCAGTTAGGTAATTAGTTAATTAATCTAGTTAAGTCAGCTCAATAGACAGCTGGTGAGCTATGTAACTAACTAGTTAAGTCAGCTGGCTATACAACTTGATAGCTAGGTACCTAGGCAGTTAAGTCAACCTGCTAGCCAGTTAGCTAGCTAGTTCAGTCACCTAGTTAAGTCAGCTGGCTAGACAGCTGGCTCCTAGGTAGCTAGATAATTATGTCAGCAGTCTAGACCACTGACTAGTGAAAAGAAACTTAGTTAAGTCAGTTGACTATCCAGCTGGGTAGCCAGGTAGTTTGCTTATTAACTCAACTGGATAACCATCAGGATAACTATACAGCAGGAAAGTTAATTCAGCTGACTAGCAAGCAGGCCAGCTATTTGTCAGCTAGTAAACTCAGCTGGCTTGCCAGTTGGCTAGCTAAGTAGCGAGCTAGTTATTTCAGTTGGCTATCCAGCTTGCTAGGCATTTAAGACAACTAATTAAGTCAGTAGGCTAGCCAGATAGCTAGCTATGCAGAGAGCTAATTAAGTCAGCTGGCTAGCCAGGTGGCTAACTAGTTAAGTCAGCTAGTTGAGTCAGCTGGTTAGCCATTTGGCTAACAGGTTAAGTCAACTAGTTAATTCTGCTGGCTTCCCAGCTGGCTAACTACATAGCAAGCTAGTTAAGTTAGCTGGGTAGCCAGCTGTCTAGAAAGCTAAGTCAGCTAGTTAATTAAGCTGGTTTCCCAGCTAGCTAGGTAGGTAGCTAGCTAGTTAAGTCAGCTGGCTAGCTAGCTGGCTAGCTGGTGAAGTCAGCTAGTTATTTCAGCTGGCCAGCCAGGACTCTAGGAACTTAAATCAGCTAATTAAGTCAGCTGGCCAGTCAGCTGGCTAGCAGGATAATTAAGCTAGTTAATTCAGCTGCCCAGTCAGCTGGCTAGCTACATAGTTAGCTAGTTAAGTCAGCTAGTTAAGTCATCTGGCTAGCTAGGTTGCCAGCTAGTTAAGCAATTTAGTTAAGTCTGCTGTCTAGTCAACTGCAAAGCAGGCTAGCTAGCTAGTTAAATTAGTTGGTTAGCCAGCTGGCTAGCAAGTTAAGTCACGCAGTTAAGTCAGCTCACTGGCCAGCATGTTAGCTAGGTAGTTAGGTAGTTAACTAGGCTGGCAAGCCAGCAGGCTATGTAGGTAGGTAGCTAATTAAGTGAGTTGGCTAGCCATGAGGTTATCGTGTTATTGCACCTAGTTAAGTCACCTG
>NW_007255326.1:44253-45319 GCF_000164805.1 Carlito syrichta | reverse complement strand
CCAGTTTGCAGTCTTGGTCCCTAGATTTAAAAAGGGGGCATATAGAAACGGAAAATAATGGAGGAAGGGGGGGTCAATAGGGAGTTAGAAAGAGAGAAGTGCGAGAGGGAAAACAGATGTACATACCATCTATCAGGTGAGAACGAGACACAGGGCTGGGAAGAGGTGAAGAAAGACACGTAAGAAAGAGTACTGATAGCTACATAGTACTAAAGAGTACTGAAGCAACACAGAGACAGGGCAATAAAATCGAGAAACAGTGTAAGTCAGAAGGTAAACGACAAACGTGATCTAAACCTACAGTTACAATGATAAAATCATAAGTCAAAATGAGCGAAAGAGAGAAGTGCGAGAGGGATAACAGATATACATACCAGCTATCAGGTGAAAAACAGTCACAGGATCGGGAAGAAGTGAAGAAAGACACGTAAGAAAGATTGCCTAAGGAGTACTGATAGCTACACAGACACAGGTCAATAAAATCGAGAGACAGTGTAGGTCAGAAGGTCAACAACAGACGTGATCTAAACTAAAAGTTACAATGATAAAATCATAAGTCAAAATAAGCGAAAGGGAGAAGTGCAAGAGGGAAAACAGATATACATACCAACTATCAGGTGAGAGAGAGACACAGGGCTGGGAAGAAGTGAAAAAAGACAGGTAAGAAAGATTCCCTAAAGAATACTGATAGCTAAACAGAGACAGGCCAAAAAAATCAAGAAACAGTATAAGTCAGAAGGTAAACACCAAACGTAATCTAGACCAACAGTTTCAATGATAAAATCATAGGTCAAAATAAGCGATCAGACTAGAGTCACTTCTGTGATCTCCGATTCCAGCCTCTCCCTTTTGTTTTTTGTTGCAGCATAGGGGTGGGGCTTTGTCTCCTGTTTCACACTGTTGCCTTAGGAGCTGATAAAGTTTGTTGCTAGGTGGGCGGGTCAGTGGAAGTCTCTGCCTGGAGAATGGCAAGGCAGTTTAAGCAGATCTGTTTTTCTCCGCTTGTCTGGGTCCTCTGGCTTGGGGTCTCACGCTGAGTGCCTCAGCCAGGGTGGACCCGGAGTTC